>NC_079502.1:99908673-100091533 GCF_030052815.1 Hevea brasiliensis | reverse complement strand
CTCTTCCCACGTGCATGGTAATAAAAAAACGCAAACGTAATAACGGTTGAAACCAACCTAAACTCTACGCTCCTCCCTAAGTAGCGCTAATCTTTTTCTTAAAATGACGAAAACACCCCTGAGAACAGTACGGCCAGCGGAATTAACGCCTTAACGGTCGGTGGGACCCAGCTGCCATCGAAGTGGCAAACCTTGTAAATAAGCCCAAGTCTCATGGGCCACGCGGTCACTAGAAAATGTAAATTATAATTATAATAATAAGCCTTCGTTCCGCTTGTGCTCTTTATATATGCACTGCTCCCGAGACCAGAGTTCAACAGAAACAACAAAAGAAAGCTGTCGGCAAACTTATTTTCAACTGTTCTTTCACTGTTCTCAGCCGCTCGCAGTGAAAGTGACCTTGTAGTGGTCGTCGAGGTGGTGGTGTTGGTGGTGGGTGGCGACCGCTTTTCTTTCTTTCTTTCTCAACTCTAACAATGCAGCGCCACCGCAACTCCAGCCAGCCTTTGGGTTTCTTCTTTCTGGTGTTCTTCAAGTGTTTGGTGGCCTCCGGGCAAGTTCCCCACCGTGTAACCGACCTACATTGGCATCCAGCTACTGCTACCTGGTACGGTAGCCCCGACGGTGATGGAAGTGACGGTAGGTCCCACCACTTTTTGACTTTTTCTAGTATATTCCCCTGGCATTGTAGTTTGGATCTCGTTCTGGTGGGTTTCTAGTTAATTATTAACATGGAATTTGTCAAGAAAATCCCAATTGAGGAAAAGAAAAACATTCATTTATTTTTTATTTCCAGAACTCGAAAGATTTCCCTCTCTGTTAACGCATATGTTTTGTGCAGGAGGGGCATGTGGGTACGGGTCACTGGTGGACGTGAAGCCGCTGAGGGCCAGAGTTGGTGCAGTGAGCCCAATCCTGTTCAAGAACGGAGAAGGTTGTGGCGCATGTTACAAAGTGAAGTGCCTAGACAAAAGCATATGCTCAAGAAGAGCTGTAACCATAATCGTAACAGATGAGTGCCCAGGTGGGTACTGCTCCAATGGACGCACCCACTTTGACCTCAGCGGTGCAGCCTTTGGTCGCATGGCTATAGCCGGTGAGAATGGCCAGCTCAGGAACCGAGGCGAGATCCCTGTTGCTTTTCGCCGGTATGTAGTTGGTCTCTTTTTAGCTTTCTAGCTTAACGGCCTGTGTATGTTTAGTTTTTGTCATTTTTTATTTGGTCACCTTTTGTTTATTTGTTAATTAATTATTAATTATAAAATGGTTCTCCAAACACTAGTACTTCAATGAAATTGACCCAAGTGTCCCTTTGTTTTCTCCTTGATTAATTTTTAATTTGTTTTATATCCTTTTGAGTGTAGGACCCCATGTAAATATCCAGGGAAGAACATTGCCTTCCATGTAAATGAAGGTTCAACAGATTACTGGCTATCTCTTCTAGTAGAGTTTGAGGATGGTGATGGTGACGTTGGATCTATGCATATAAGAGAAGTAAGTGTATATATAAATATATATATGGATTCTTTTAGGTGCATGTTATAAAGCTTGCACTTTCTCATTTACCCAAAAGAAGTTGATGCCTAAAAGCGCTAAAAAAAGGAATGGTCATTCCATAAAGTATGTTGTTAATTAAGAGTGGATAATTCCTATTATTGCGGGTATATTAGTCACTAATCATGTTTGGCTTTGCCACTTTATCAAGAAAACATTGCCTTGATGTTACTTTGCCTAATTAATTCCATCTTTTATTATTTTATTGTCATGTTTGTCTAGTGCTGCCAATAAGCTCAAAAGCATGCTTTTTTTAATTAAACCTAACAATCAATTTAGAGCAACCGAGACCCCACCATAGGATTTTTCGGTTCGATTTTGATTTTCATTAAATCTAATAATTACTGTTTTAAAGAAAGAAACTTCATTTTAATTTTGAATTAAACTGCAATTAGTATCGAACAGTTTTGGTCTTGTTCAAGTTAAATTCAAATTGATTTCCGTCTGATTTCAAACTCGATTAGACCGGTCCGATTCTATTAGGGAACTTGATGGTGACCAGGCTTATCTTCGACTATTTCATGTTGACTTATTGCATGTGACTTTGGGGCCACAATCTTAAATCTTCACGTTCTAAGCTACTTTCCCCATCAAGGAAAAAAAAATTTATTTGTAAAAATAGAAATGCAGAGCTTTAATTACTTTTTTTTTTTTTATATTTGCATTTACAGGCAGGTGGCAGTGAGTGGCTAGAGATGAATCATCTATGGGGTGCAAATTGGTGTATTATTAGGGGACCCTTAAAAGGACCATTCTCAGTGAAGCTAACAACACTTTCAACTGGAAGAACACTTTCTGCAAGAGATGTTATTCCAAGAAACTGGTCTCCAAAAGCAACTTACACCTCTCGCCTCAATTTCTACTCTTAAATTCATATGACAAGGCTCCCTTTCCTCTTGCTCCGAAACTGGCTTTAAGCTAAACAAGATACAAGGAACAAGGAACCAAAACCTCCCCTTGTCCCCTTGAGACAAATGTTCCCAATGTTTGGTGTTTCTTTTCTTTACTTTTTTATTTTTTTTTTCTTCACCCTTTTTTAGGAGAAAAGTGACAATTGGATTGCATAATGTTTGGCATCCGATGCTCTTCTTTTTTTCTTTTTCCTCTTGTTTTTTAAGGCCAATTGGTATGTTTGTGCAAGTGTTTGTAGAGGTAGCCCTCTCCAAAGGAGAGAGAGCGTAGAGAGTGTTAGTATTTGTAACGTCTGGGGTATGTAGGCCCTGTTTGTTTTTTATTAATTTGGATTTTTCAGTGGTACCTGTGTACTCAATTTGGAGAGCCCATTAGGTATTAATAACAATAATATAGTAGACAGGCTTTGCCTTTGGCAACATAACACTCACATGCAAGAATGCTTAATAGCACTACGGTGACTACTAGCTTGGTGGGTGGCTGCTGAGTGGAAGCAAGAAAGGTTGCCGATGCCAAAAACTGCATGTGGAGGCGGTCCCGGCATCAAATCCAAGCTGATAGGAACTTGACTTTTCTCTGATCACATGTGATTCCAATTCAGAGAATGTCCTTACCCCTCAAACCCATTCACATGTCTTTGCTTGATCCAATGGTTATCAACTCGAGCGCACAATACGCACTGAGCTAATTACATCTCAACTTTAGCATGTGATATACTTCGAGATGATGCTTAATCATTGAAAATGCTCAATAATATCGAACTTATTCTTTAGTTGAAATAATAACAACTGAAAATTGATATGTGAGGCATACATGGATTAGAGCATGGATCTTTATTCAAAAGTAGGTTAATTGTCATCTCTACTATTCAAGATAATAAGATTTGAAAAAAGTAGAGAAGGTACTTATATAAAATGATCAATTTTTTGTCTTTTAAGAATGAATAAAGAAGGAAATATAATAATTTGAATTCTTTATTATCATGTAAGATCTGGATCCATGAATTACCCTTTCTGTTGGCTGAGATGATGATGATAACGACGATGATGATGCCGACTCAATTGCAGCAGAAAGTGAAATGATGATGCAATTAGTTGGAACAACAGTTAGATGATGACTATAGTTGGAGGATGTTCTTGAGAATGCTCAAGAAGAATGTTTCTTTTTGAAGGTTCAGATTCTTTTATTATTATTATTATTATTATTATTATTATTATTATTATTATTATTATTATTATTATTATTAAATTCACTAATAACAGTACCAACAATGCTTGTCTGGTGGTGAAGGGAACCAAGGCCAGTGAAATGTAGAGCATTCTACTCATTGATTCATATTCGAGCCAATTTGAAGTTAACGACCTTGTGTTCAGTGGCTCCAGAACTGGCTTCTGTTGGTTAACTGCCTCGGGCTTTATTATTAGTTTTTTCTAGTTCTGTTTTGGATCCTGGTCTCCCTGTTCTAGACCTTCTTTTGTGTTATCTCCATTTCAGCTATTGTATTCAATTGCTTATTGCTCTGCCTAGGCACACAGGTATAGAACTTGAAAATGCTAAAAATGGAAAATCTAGAAATATGACAATCAAACTCAAAGCTGAGATCAAATTTATCTAAATAATGAATATGGGCAAAACTGGACGTTGCAATAGAGAGAGAAAGAAAGTAAAAGAACAAAAATTCCAAAAAAATCCTAGAGAATCCTATAGTTAGGAAGAAGCTCAACAGTTGCAACAGCCCAGGTTAGACTCAAGAACATCCAACTCAGATGCACTTATTCTTTGCAAAAATGGTTAAAGCAAAGTATTCAAGGAATGAAACGAAATTTATAATAAAAATCATGATGTGCCATCACTCATTGGTGGCTGGTTCACTAGCAGCAGTTTGCTCACCCTCGGCAGCAACAAGAGTCTCTATTTTAGATGAGTCAGGTGCAACATTGGCAGGGGCATCTTTAATGGGCAAAGAAGGTTGGTTGTTGGCAACAGCAGCAGCTGCTGTTGTAGGTGTAGGTGTAGGTGTAGGTGCAGCAGAACTTTTCTCATCCTTGCGATCCTCCCCTCCCTTGGCATCCTTGCCATCTTCCCCTCCCTTTGCATCCTTGCCATCTTTCCCGTCCTTGGTGTCTTTCCCGTCCTTCGCATCCTTGCCATCTTTCCCATCCTTTGCATCCTTGCCATCTTTGGCAGGTGGGAGAGGCATCATATGAGCTGGAGGGTTTTGTTTAACCTTTGCAAAAATTTGCCTCATTCTTGAAAGATCAGTGGGTTTACCAGGCTTTGGACCCTGAATTACCACAATGGAAGGTTTTTTTTCAGGATCTTTCCTACCTCTCTTTTCAATATTTGGAACCTCTCGAGGAATGATCTCAGCAATGGCTTTCCAATAATGTTTGTGTGCTTCTTTATGGAATTTCTCTTGGTTAGCCAAGTACAGCTGCAGAAAAGAGTCATTTTATCAGAGTAATAAAGCCAAAAGAAGCACAGAACGTGTATGGGTGCTCACATGCGACAGAAACAGGGAAGAAGGGAGGTGGTGAAATGGGAGAATATGAAATACCTTCTCTCTTTCTCTGTTGTGAGCCTTGTTAGTTTCACAATTGAGCTGCCTTTTCTCATAAAATTCTCTTTTATATTCTTCAGCTTCATTAATAATTTGATTGCGCATCTCCTTCTCTCTCTTCTCCTTTTCCTCAAGATGGAGAGCATTTTGCCTGTGAAAAATGGACATAAGAGGTTATAAAATCTACAAATTTAATACCTAAATTACAGGCAAAACATACAAACAATAACAAAATGATCTCTAGAATACCTTTTCACTTTAAATTTACACACATAAGATGATGCAAAGCAAACATTATTCAATACTTTGTTTGACAACAATAATTCACTGATCATTATAAGCATGCACTCTGTTTTTGTAACCATAACCAGTTATCATTTGTTCATTGTTGGGCGAACCCTTGATAGACAAGATAATAGAAAGGTAGCTAAAATAAGATGCTGAAGAACCTAAAAACACCACCATTGGAATTCAATATAGTTGATAAGGAAAGACAAAGACATCGGTCTAGAATATTTCTGGATTTTGATGAAACATAATGATATAATATAAATAATCACACATAATATATACCCTTTTAAATAAAAAAATATACACCCCACCAAGGAAAATTCCCAAGAATATGCTATTATCTACTTTCCCTATAAATAGGGCCAAGTAAGAGGAAAAAAGGTTCCTTCCTCCCCCCTTTCTCCCTCTCCTCTTCTCCTCACACTCTCTTATCTCCACTCTATCTCTCTTCTCTCTACCCTACCTCTTTTCTCTCTACTATTTCCATAATCTATTTCTACCATAATACCACCCTCTCTAACTTGAGCGTCAAAAGGTCCTTAACAGGGACCTCTCTGATAGACCTCTGGCTATTTTCTCTTTATCTGCAAGTTCCCTATAGCTGAGACAACAAGAATGGGACCAATATTAGTGAAGTTACAGTTGGAGGCTTCATACATAGCTAACAAATGACAGAAAAAACTACTTCAAGGCAACACAATATGCTAAGCACTTGCACTACCTTGTGTAATCAAGTAAGTTATCATTTCAAATAAGTCTTTTTGTTATTCAATTTATAATATCATATCAATTGATCTTATTGTTTGTATCTTAAAAGTGTGGGAATGCCTTCCTACAGCTTCTTAAGTCCCTGGTCTCATCCTTCATATTTCATGAGCAACAACTTCCACAATTGAGCAAAGCCACAAAATTCTACAATAAGTGTGCCCTTTCAATAATTAGAAGGAACACAGACTCTCAATTTCAGTTTCAAATTAAGCACTCAAAAGTTTTTGAATAACGACTTCTTACCCCAAGCATTTGTTTAGCATGAAACGGACCTAAAGAAGTCTAACAGTAAGGCAGTGAAAACCAGCATATTTGACTCTCAAAGAGTATTTAGGTTGGGAATTCCAACCAAATTTTATGTCCAATAAGTTGACCACACAACAGCCTCCAAAAACCTACACTGCAACCAGTGTAGACATTTGCCTTTCTTAAAAGTAAATTAATAGGAAACCTGTAAATCATGATAGAATTCGTACCCATCATTACATCTTCTGGCGTAAGAATGGTGTTCATCATTTTATGCCAAAATCTGAAAAGCAATTCTGATGATGGCAGACATTCAGTAAATTCGGTAAAATTCTTGATCCCGGATTTCTTCATAAACAAATAATTTTTAACGTTCAATAAACTTCCAAATTTATTTAAAAATTTGATCTTTTGAATCCCTTTTGTCTCAGATATTGAAAATCATGAAACTTAATGAGACGATTACACAATCTCCAGATAAAGATCAAACCTGATGCATAAGACAAGAATCCAAGCCATCTCTAAACAGAAACTAAAGAAACTCACCGGCGCCACTCGCGTCGTTGGAAGCCTTCCTCCCGCATCTGACTAGGATCGGGCAGAAGCGGTCCATCGGAGGCAAAAATGCCACCATCATCCTCTCCATACCCTTTCGTATTACCATTGGTTTCAGGCGTCCCCGTGGTCTCGAAAGGCGAGGAGAACTCCTGGTTCGGCGCAGACAACCCAAACCCGTACACCTCCTGGGAATGTGGGTGGTCGCTGTCGTTTAAGTCGGCGGGCGACATAACATTGACAGGAGGATCAACATTGAGGTCATCCGAGATGGGTGGTGGAGGTTGGCCGGAGAAAACGTCATCCTGGGAGGTGGGTGCGGGGAATGAGGAGTCGTAACCCATATAGCCATCGTAGTCGAAAGGGCGGGAATTTGATGAAATTTGGTCATTTTGGATGTTGTTGGTGGAGTCGTCTCCCCCGGGACTGAAGGAGTCAAAGGCGGACGCCATTGTCGATGATTAAGAACCCTTGCCTCTCTACCTCTGTAGGTGGTGGTGGGGCGGTGGCTGGTGAGCAATGGCGGGTGTTAGTTGAGGAAGTTTCTCGTTCTGGATCGTTGTGTTCGGATCTCTAGAGGATAAAAAGTCTGCCTCCCAACTAGAAAATAACAATAAAAAAAAATGAAAATTTCCAAAACGTGCTGCTTTGCCACAGCCTTAATTAATATAAATAGGCCAAAAAAAAGGGCAATAAGGTCAAATTTTGCCGATCCATAAAAAATGATTCGGTTTGATGAAATGTTGTCGTTTTGGACTAGTTTAAGGATTTTCTGCCACGTTGACATGTTGCTTTTTCAACGTGCAAGGAATAGGACAAGCTGGTGAACGGTGCGATCTACAAAACTCTCATCTTTCTCCATTGAAGGAATCATAGGTTCTGCGAGGAAGAAAATGGCTGATCGATTTTTTCCCAATGTAATGCCTGACTTTGTGAAGGAAGAAGAAGCAGCAACCTCAACCCAACAACCACGAGAAGAAGGGACTACTGATGGAGATTCTCTTATGAATCTTCTCTCTATGCCTTACCCTACTCTCTCCCAGCGATTTCAACGCGCTGCCTTGGATCTTAAAGAAACTGTACCTTCTCTCTCTATTCTTTATATATTTGTTGTGTTTCCTTTTCTTTGGTGCTTTTCTTCTGTGGAATTTTGGGCTGACCCACCAGGTGTTTGTGGGTTTGTTTCAGATAGTGGTGGAGACGTGGGGGTTGAGTGGACAGAGCGTGCAAGACTTCACTCTCTATAGCGGCAGTCTTGGCACCGCCTTCGTTCTCTTTAAAAGCTATAAAGTTAGCAACAATAAAAATGATCTCTTCCTGTGCTTGCAAATTGTTAAGGCCTGCGACTCTGCTTCTCTTGCTTCTAGGTGCCCCCTTTCTCCATCCTGTAAAATAAATCACTTTATATGTTTGTGTTCTGGCCAGGTGATTCATTTTACACTTGAAGCTGCTATTAAGCTTAATTAAGTGATGTTTGATTTTGGTGATATATTTCACAAAATAGGGATGTCACTTTCATATGCGGACGAGCCGGTGTTTCTGCTCTTGGGGCTGTTGCAGCAAAGCATGCTAATGATGAAGCATTGCAAAATTACTATCTCAATCAATTTGGAGAGGTTCTTTAACCCTTCTTGATTGCTTGAATTTGCAGCCATTATTTTGTCAACATTTTTTCCCCGTTATTTGCTTTAGAATTTATGTATGATAGATGAAACAGGTTAAGCTGTCAAAAAATCACCCTGACGAGTTATTATATGGAAGAAGCGGCTACTTGTGGGCTTGTGTGTTCTTAAACAAACATATTGGCGAGGGCACTATTCCTCACAAAACTATAGTGAGATTCCTATTATAACTGATTTTGCTAATTTATTTTCTATTTTGTTAAACAGTAAAGTAATATTTGGATAAACTCAATGTAGCGTGCAGTTGCAAATGAAATTATTAAGAATGGACGGTCATTGGCCAAGAAAGGAGGGCCCCCATTAATGTATGAATGGTATGGCGAGAGATATTGGGGTGCTGCTCATGGATTAGCAGGCATTATGCATGTTTTGATGGATTTAGAACTGAAACCGGATGAGGTTGAGGATGTCAAGGGTACTCTTATATACATGATCAAGAATCGCTTTCCCAGTGGAAACTACCCTGCCAGCGAAGAAGATCTCAAGAGGGATGTTCTTGTGCATTGGTGCCATGGAGCCCCCGGAATTGCCCTCACACTTGTCAAGGCAGCCAAGGTAAAATTCTCTGGTTAACAAATTTATTAAACTAGAGTTTCCTTTCATGGAAGTTCTTGCTGGATTGTTTCATTAACTTATATGACCTAAATATATGAGTTATTCATTCCTGAAACTGTTCTTAGCTCACCCTTCAAACTTAAGTTCCATCTTTTCCCCTTTTTGAAGCTTCTTTATCTAGGTTTCCAAAAAATAACTTACTATTATTATTATTCAGGTTTTTGGTGATAAAGAATTTCTGCAAGCAGCTGTAGATGCAGCAGAGGTAGTGTGGAACCGTGGGCTGCTCAAGCGAATTGGCATTTGCCATGGCATCAGTGGTAACGCATTTGTGTTCCTCTCATTGTACCAAATGACTGGAAACATAGAGTACTTATACAGGGCCAAAGCATTTGCCAGCTTTCTACTTGACAGAGGTCACAAACTTATATCTGCTGGAGAGATGCATGGAGGCGATAGCCCATACTCACTTTTTGAAGGGAATGGTGGTATGGCATATCTTTTCCTAGATATGATTGATCCCTCCGGAGCTAGATTCCCTGCGTATGAACTCTGAAATTCTGAATTTTTGACATGGTTTAGTGGGGTTTAATGCTAATATTTCTATTGGTGTAGTACAATCTTTTGAGTACCATATCAGAATGTAATATTCATGTGAAATATACTTCATAAGTTGGTTTAAGTTTGGCCAAGGTATTGTGCTCTGTCTAGGACGAGTTTTAAAGGACATTATCTTCATCAGAAAGGTAATGTCTTGCTACCACATTGTAGAAGCTAACTTTAATTGCAGATAAAATTAATTTACATTACAAGTTTTTATCACATTATTACTCGGTATTGTTCAATTGTTAGTGAATAATTTCCGCAGAGATGGAAAAAGATTGTATGAATCATTCTTTCCTATCATAAAAGGAGTGTTTAGTAGTTATTAATGTCACATGTATCTCTTGTATATTATGTCATTGATGCATGTTATTTTTTTTAAATTAGTTATTAAATATGCATGGTTTATGAAGATTAAAAGGGAAGAATAAAAAACAGAAGCAAAAGGGGTAGATACTGACGATATTGCAAGGAAAAGAAGTAGAGAGAAGAATGACAATCAGAATGTGGAAATTCAGTTTGTTGAATAGGAAAGTGTCTTATTTATGCACAAGCTGTCAGCAATCTTTAACCATTGGGGAACTAATCATATCAAAGCTCTTCGATTTGGTGGGGAAAAAGTTATTCATGACACATCCATTGCCTTCTTGATCTCCTTCAAATTTCTTGTGGCTGTCGTCTTCAACAAAGCTTTCTTGCAATTTGGTTTGATGGTGTATTCGGCTTTGGTGAAGCCTTTGTCCCATTTGAAGTATGTTCCTAATCCTTCCCTCTTACGCAGCAGATCATGGGATCAAAAGGATCTGATTGAAAAGAACTTGAGGTGAATAATAATGCCATTTGTTAGGAGGTTGAAAATCTCTCCACCGTACCTTTATCGTCTTGCTGATCGTGTCATGCATATTGATAAATAGATGTAGATTTCGCCTATACCTCCAATAATTTATATGCAAGTGTGTGAAGGTAGAGTAGAAGGATCAATCAAATTGTTATTCTCAGGAAGTTAGCCCTACACTAATCATTTTATCAATTTTCATGTTGTTTAACTAAGCATTAGAGATAAAAATAAAAGGGAAATTCATGTCTCCAAACATATTACATCAACATCAAGCAACTCAAAAGACGCATACAAGGGAACTTTATTTTCTCAAATGGAAACTATTACCAAACTTGAGGTGCTCACAGAACATCAACTTCAATTACTATGTTTGTTGAGGAAGTCGATGAGAATCGCATTCACTTGCTCTGGAAGTTGTTCATGAACAAAATGACTACCTTCCTCCAAGAATAAGATACTCAATTCAGGCACAAAATTCTTCACTTGTCCACTTCTTATGTAATCCTCCATACCTACAAACTTCAGGACGTAGTCCTTCTCACCCATGATGAACAATGCTGGACATTTGACTTTTGGACAAGTTATTCCACTATCTATTACTAAGCTCCTGCACAGAAGTATCAACCAGTTAAAGCTTGAGGATGTCCATCTTTTAAGGAATGATATAATATGATCGAGTAAGTACAAGGAATTGAGAAACATAAACCATTATGGCTAGATTCAAACATAAAGCATCTTGCATATGTACCTATATGGAACCTGCAAAGGATAACGAAATCCGGACTTCTCATAAAGAGATGCATAAACTGCTAGATCTTCCTCAGAAAACCATGGTGGTAAAGGAGTAGAAGGATCAACCAAGTCCATGATCTCCTGGTCATCTCCTGCTACTGGTGTCTCAACCCCAGAGAAAAGAATGTAAATATTTCTTATCACTGTCTTAACATCTAACCGGCCAAAATCTGCTTCAGCTCTCCCTGGCTCCTGGATACATACAATTGTCAAATGTCAATTGAGATTGACAATAGGTCTCTCCCAGTAACGATTAGAACACAGAAAGAAAGTGAGAATCTACCTGCCACCTTGTTATGTAGAAACCTTTTGGCATGAGATGATTTTGGACAGCATTAGCACCAGGTAGCATGAAAGGAACACCAAGAGTTACAAAAGCAGACACCCTGTCCGGGTGAAGGGCAGCTAATAGGCTTATTGGCAAAGCCCCAAAATCCTTGCCAACTAGAAAAACCTGCTACCAAAACATAGACGACATCAGGTAGATTTTCTGCAAAGTGGATTAGATATTGACCCCATGGCAAACCCATTTATGAAATTTGTAAACTAATGATAAACACACATATACTAAATTTTTTAATTTAATTTACAAAATCTGGCAAGTGTGATGACAGTGTGCACCTATATATGTTCTCTAGATGACCTTTGCATGTATCGGATCCAAGAACCAGATATCTTGGGCAATTGATCACTAATTTTACCAAGATTACTACTTGTGCAGTGAACAAAAAATTCGAGAAAAGAAGGAATTTTGTGGAATGCCCACTAACCTTACTGATGCCAAGAGTGTCAAGAAGGGCAACAACATCATCAACAAGGTCCATTAAGGTCCCTTTCTCTGGCTCAGGTGGCTGATCAGAGAGTCCATAGCCCCTGAAATCAATAGCTATTGCTCTGTAGCCAGCTTCTGCAACAGCAACCATCTGGTGCCTCCATGTATACCAGATTTCTGGGAATCCATGAAGGAACAACACCACCTTAGTACCTGCACACAAGTTCCCATTATTAATCACATTATTTTGATAACTCAAATGAAAAAAAAAATTATTGAAATAAGAAGAATACCAGTGCCAATCTCTGCCACATGTAGTCTTAGTCCTCTTACTTGAACATGGGTGTGCTTGATCTGTTCCATAGCTGATCAGTAAGGGCGAGAAAGCAAGAACTTCCAAAGACTATAATGAGTGGAAGGAATAGAGGAATCTGCCAAGAGCGACCCTTAGAGTATTAGTTGCCAAGTAAGGACAAATTAAAGGCAATAATTAGGTTTGGGTCAGGATCAGGTACGGACCCAGCTTAGGACGAAGATGGGTACCAAGCCCTGAATTTTATCAAGATAATTTTATTAAAAAATCTCTTGTTAATTTATATTTATTTTATATATGTTATTTTTATAAATTATATATTTTAATTGAATTCAAATTAAATTCATGCGTTCGATCCTGACATTTACTTCCGTCATGAGCGGCGTTGGGTCTGAAATTTAATTTTTTTAAAAGAGATTTAAATGTCATTTAAAAAATAATAATTTTAAGAATTTGTTTAATTATTTTAAATTTTTAACTGATATGTTTAAAATAATTTTTTTTGGAAAAAAAATATTATTTAAATAATCGCTCAAATTATAATTTCAAACAAACTTTTAGTGATTCCCAACAAGATCATTTTTGTCTGATTTTTACATCTTCGGGATAAATTTCTTCACTTTCACTGTCAAAGTTGGTGCTAATTTGTCTTCTTCAAAAATCACTAGTGGTTGCCTGCCAACCATCATAGATAAGATACTGTTTGTCAATGGCTTGGTGGAAAACTAAGGCTTCAAAGGCCCTCCCCCTTATTGTCACAGTAAAAATTATTATTTAATTTTTTTATTTTAATAAAATTAATTATTTATTTTTTTTATTTTAAAAATATATTAATTAATTTTTATATTTTTATTATATTTATTTTTAATTTTTTTAATTTAAATTAATTTTTTTATTAATAATATATTAAAATAGGAGAGAGATTATTTTTATAGGATTAAATAATTTAAAACTTAAAAAATAAAGAAATTATATAGTTATGATTCTCAAATTACAAGGACTAAACAAAATTACCGAAACAAAATTACCAAATGAACTAAAGAGTAGATAAAAAAAAATATATTTTTTTAAAATAAAGAACTAGATAATTATTTTTGTTAAAAGAATGAGAAGCGAGATGAGATAGTAATTTTATCTAAAATAATAAAATAAAAAAATTATTATTTAATCTCTTATTTTAATAAAATTAACTATTTGACTCTCTTAAAAAATACATTAGTTATTTTTTCTTATTTTATTTATAGTTCTTTCATTTAATTTAAATCAAAAATTTTTTTATTACTCATTATATTTAAAGGAGAAAAAAAAAAAACCTTTGCAAGACTAAATAGTTCAAGTTTTAAAAAATAAATGACTAAATGAAGTTCAAACATAAGATATTACCAAGGAACTTATAATGATTTTTATATTAAGTGTTTGGTAAAATTATATTTAGCTGTTACTATTAATATGTAAAATGACTAATAAGGGTATATATCATATAATTTATTTTATTATTTAAATAAATATAAAATTATAAATTTATTACATTATATTATTTATTTTATTATTAAATTAAATATATAATTATTAAATTAATATATTATATTATTTAAATAAATATATAATTATTAATCTTTTACATTACATCATTTATGTTATTAGTGAAATAAGAAAATAATTATTTTTTAAGATAATTAAATAATTTTAAAAATATAGATAAAATAATAAAATTATTATTATTATTAATAGAAAAATTTATAATTAATTTTAAGTTTTTATATATAAATAAATATTTTATATTTTATGTTATTAATAAAAAATATTTTAACAAAGTTGAAATACGTTAATTAAAATGTTAAAATTATAAATAAAAAATAAAAATATTAATAATATTAATTTTCAAGTTAAATAAAAAAGATAATATGGTCAAAATAAAAAATAAAAAAATAAATGACTAAATGAAGTTCAAACATAAGATTACCGAAGGGGCTTAATCTGTTCCATGGCTGATCAGGGAGGGTGAGAAAGCAAGAACTTCCAAAGACTAAGATGAGCGAAACGTATGGCTGATCAGTGACAACTCTTGCAGCCTATTTGGAAAACTCTCCAGGATGATAATATTAGGTTAGGATATGATCATGACATTCACTTGCAGCCTATTTGAAATTGGGTTTGAAATTTATTTCTTCTAAAAAAAGTTAAATGTCATTTAAAAAAATGAAAATAATTTTTAATTAACATATTTAAAATAATATTTTTCATAATAACCATTCAACTTAATGAATCCTTACAAGATTTTATCTGTCTTTTTGCCATCTATGGGATAAATTTCTTGATTTTCATGGCTGTGGGTTTCAATTTCAAAGTTGTGGCGATTCCTTATTGATTACTCTGTCTTCCTCAAAAATCACCAGTATTTGGCTACCAGCCACAAAGATAAAGACGCTGTTTATCAATAGTTTGGTGGAAAACTAGGCCGTCAAAGGCCCCCAAATTGGAAGCTTTTTAAAATGGAAATAACATAATTGAGAAAGAAGCTTAGGATCCACCACTTTCAAAACCTCTTATTTTACCTTTTAACAAATTATTAAAATCTTGTCGAGGGTTGTTCCTGTGTTTGTTGACGAAGCTGATGAGGAACTCATCCACTTGCTTTGTATGTTTTGTCATGAATAAAATGGTTCCCTTCTTCCAAGAAGACAGTTTCCAAATCAGGCTCAAAACTCTTTGCTTGTCCGCTCCTTTACGCCCTCCTTCATGCCAGGCATCTTTAGGATGCAGTCAATGCTTGACGTTTCTCCAGAGTCTACTCCTAAAAACAAATGTAGAAGTAACAGTAAACCAATTGCAAGAATTTCATATTTGTTGGGAGATATTGGTAAAGCTAGAGGTGATTTGGTTAAAGGTTCTTGTTTGGAGGGTTCTCATTAGTTGCATGTGCCTTTATGGTACTTGTAATGGAAAACGGAATTCTGAGTTCACATACAATTAAAGATGAATAAACTGCAAGATCTTGCTCAGAGAACCATGGTGTTAGAGGAGTAGAAGGATCGACCAAGTCCATGATCTCTTGGTCATCTCTAGCTATTGGTAGCTCAGCTCCAGAGAAGAGAATGCAGATGTTTCTTATAACTGTCTTGATCTCTAGCCGGCCAAAATCTGCTTGAGATCAAAATTCCAAAACAATTCAAATATAAACCAAGTTAATTGAGATTCTTTTTTTGTAACACAATTTTGAAAGAAATTGTTATTATTGGAAATTTCGGGTAAGAAATGCTGGAAAATGCTAACACTGTCTTTTACAAGCATTGTGTTGAAAATGGCTTAAATTGAATTGGCCCATGAATGAATACCACCATTCCATTTGACCCATTCTTCACTGAAGCCCACGGTCCAACTTGGCCATCAATCGAGCAAGTGAAATCGATGCAAGAAAGAGCTCTGCAAATAGTGTAACTCAGTGGGGTCAAGAGTAATTTTAATTTGTTGCAAAATTATCCTTTTTTTTTTTTTAATTATTTTCGCTCGTGGACATAATTCTTATAATTAAACCACATTAAATTCTTGCATTCTTATTTGTTATATTTTTTTTCAATTTAATCAATTTTAGTGTCATTTCTGCAACATGTTGGATTCCAATAACTTTGAAAATTCTAGCAGGATACCATAATAACTGATTACATAAATCAGTAAGTCACGATTAAAGTTTGCACATTCATGAAAGCACCAACACCATCATTTATTTGTTGATCTGAATCAAAATTAAAATCAGTACTAATAAAATAAAGGAGTTAGAGTTTATGGAAATCCCACTAACCTTGGTGATGTCAAGAGTGTCAAGAAGGGCAATAACATCGTCAAGGTCCACAAATGACCCTTTCTCTGGCTCTCATTAGAGAGTCCATAACCCCATAGCAATTGGTCCATAACCAGCATCAGCAACAACAATCATCTGATGCCTCCAAGTGTACCAGATTTCTGGGAATCCATGAGGGAACAACACCACCTTTGGACCTGGATACAAGAATCCATTGCAAATCTAAATGCATGTATGATTGCATATAGAAATAAGCAACCAAGAAAAGAACAAGATAAAAGAAGAAGGATCCATATAAGCTTATTACCAGTGCCAATATCTGTCCTCTTATTTGTACATGGCTGTGCTTGATTTGTCCCATGGTCTGAAAGTGAGGAAAACCAAGGAAGAAGTTCAAGGGGCCTGGAGTGAATAAATTAGAGAATATGCGGCACAGAATCATTAAAGGGGCATATATATATGAGTCAAAAGCAAAAGGTTACAGGAAGGATGGGAAGCAACGATTTTCTGTGTATTTAGTTTTGGCAAGTCATGGTACAGTGGTTAAGACTCGAGATTTTCATTGAAAGGTGTAAGCCTTAAATCCACTAGATGGAAAAGGATATATAGAGGAATAGCTCTTTCTTTTATAGTTCACTAATGAACAAATAATTTTCCAGAGGAATCAGATTTATCCATATCCTTGTTAAAATGCAAAATAATGCAAGTGCAGGTTGAAAGAGGCACATGCAGTTCAGAGGGAGTTTAGTTTTGACTTGTGAGATCCAGTTTTGAGCCATTTCCACTTATATGTGACATTATGTTTCTGTAATAATTTCAAACCATGTTTATAGCTGAACTATCTGTTTTTGCCTTTTTTTTATATCAGTGTGCACATGTTGTCTGCATCTGATCGGCAAGGTCCGAAAGAAACACAAACCTGGAGATCCTGTAAAAAAATTTACATATGATGATGAATTCTGTTGCACAAATTTGTCTCAGCTTCTCTCCTTTGGAGTTGTGAACTTTATTTAGATTCATCTTACAATATTCCAGACAACAATACACTGCCTAAAATTCCATTCTATAGTTCACTTATCAATATGATTTCCTCATGGAATTCAAGTGAATCAATCCTATAAGAATAAACTTCTTAACGTACATATCGAAGTAATTCCAGTAATGCATCTCACTTGGATTACAAAAAATGTAATTTTAATTTATGTTAAACATGCTTCCATTGCTGCGAGCTCATAGATACTTGAGGCTGCAAACTCTAACAGGTGCTGATTCAATACCAGTGAGAATCTAGGTAATTGGCAAATAGTGCCTCAACAACCATAATAGTTTCTGACTGGCAAAAGTTGGATAGCTAAGGCTTGTTTAATTAGCCTTTCCAATCAAGGACGAGTCACTCTTTCTCCACAAGATGCTCAACATCTCCCAGCTCCACTTCACCCCCTTGCCATTGGTCTTCATTCTGAAACATCTGCTCAATCTGTTCTAACGACTTTCCTTTTGTCTCTGGGACAAGTGTATGAACAAAGACAACAGAAAGTGAGGAAATTGCTGAAAAGATAAAGAAAGTTCCACCCATAGAAATTGCTCGGGCAACAGATAGGAAAGACATCGCAACCAAACCACTGCACACCCTATTACCCACTGCCCCAAGTGCACCAGCCTGAGCACGCAGCCTTAGAGGGAATATTTCGGTTGTCACAACCCAGCATATAGGACCAATTCCCACTGAAAAGAAACCTACATTTGCACAAATGAACAAAATTGACAGTGCAATCCCAACTTGTCCTTCCCCAATAAATGTGAGCGTAACCCCCAAACTGAACAAACAAATAGTCATTCCAATCGTGCTCAGATAGAGCAAGGGCTTTCTCCCAAGTTTGTCAATTAGAAATATAGCAACCAATATGAAAACAGTCTTTGAAACGCCCACAGCAACTGTTGCAGCAAGAAGCTTTGTTTCATCCTGAATCCCAGCTCCTTTGAAGATTTCAGGGCTGTAATAAACAGTTGCATCAATTCCTGTGATCTGTTGGAAGCACTGAATTCCAAAACCAGTCACCAACATCCGTCGAAGTGCAGGAGAAGGGCTGAGAAGTTCACGCCACACAGCCTTTTCTTCATACTTGTCTCCATTGGTATTTCCTGCAGCTTTTTGTATTTCTTCAAGTCTCTCCTCCACCTCTCTCTCATTCTCATTTGTTTTTAAGAGCACTAATCTTGCTTCTTCAACTCGATCTTGCATGACCAACCACCTCGGTGACTCAGGGATTATGAAAAGTGCAACTGCAATGAAGACTGAGGGCAAAATTCCGACAGCAAGCATTACCCTCCAACCTGTGTTCACTGGAAGATTTGAAAATGCATAATTTGAAACATAACCAAGTAAAATTCCAAGATTTATGAAAATCTCGGGGAAGGAAGTGAGAGAGCCTCTAGCAACAGTTGGTGAAATCTCAGCAATATATACTGGGGCAATCATGACTCCGAAGCCGATTCCAATTCCAGCCAAAAATCTTCCTATCATAAGTATTTGGAATGAATGAGCAAGTGTCATTATAGCTGCACCACTTTGAAAGACTACAGCAGCTAAGCCCATTGTCCATTTTCTACCAATAGCATCTGATGTTCTTCCTCCAGCTAAACTACCAAAAAGTGATACAATGCTCAAACACCCAACCAGAACTTCTTCCTGCACTTCAGTTATGTTCAGATCTTCTTGGATGAATATGATTGCTCCACTCATGACACCTACATCTGTAGATCATAATGTCATTTTATAACTACAAGTAGAGGGTTCAAAACAGGAATAATGTAATTTCTGTAGGGGTTTGTTCCAAAATGACTCTTAAAAAATAAGCCTGGGAATAATTCAAGATTTTGAAGATGAAAAGAGTCAGAAGATGATCAAAATTAGATACAACCAGCGCAAAGTGATTTCTAAATTAGTTTTGCATTATCATGATGGAAGATTAGGTGGCCTAGTGTCTTAACCAAACTAATATCCAATTTTACTGATCCTCCTCTCAACGTATTACAAAATCTAATAACCACTTCATCCAACAATCAAAAACCATTTTTATTTATCATTACTTAATCATGAGGAAAGACACCACCAAACCCCACAACCCAACCAAAAAAGAAAAAAAACCAACAATATTAACATTTTTCAAATCTATATAGTTAATTCAGACATCTAGGTTGCTTTGCTAACATTCTAAAGTAAAATGGATTATATTCAAAATAAATTCCATAAGATTAGAAGTAAAGTTTTCTGATAATCCAAAATAACCAAAAAGAAAAGGGCACATAAGACATACAGAAATTCCAGGGAATTCCCAAGAAATAAAGAAACAAAACAGCATCCAACTGCTAAGCACAATAGCCAATGGGGAATCCAAAAGAAGGGCAGATCAAATATAATATCAAAACAATTAACAAATTGTTAAGACACTAGCAACAGCAATAGCAACCACTACCATTTATTCATCAGAAGTCAAAAGGAAAGATATTTTTTACCATAGCCAAGAAGAACAGAGTTTAGAGAGGCAAAAATGGCACAGGCAAGAACATATTTTCTAGCACTTGAACTCCTATCTTGATGATGCGAATCATCAAGATCCTCCGTGAACTCAGAATCCATTCTCTTGTACTTATTCTTCCCTCCCAAAGACACATCCATCTCCCGATTCCCATTTTCTTGGACACCCACCAAGCCCATTCCCGCTTCCCTTTCTTTCCTGTCTATCAGGAATCAAATGACACACCCAGAAAGAACTCTTGGTGGGTTTTGACTGAACCAAGGATATGGGTTGGTGGTTTTAGATCTGAAACTAAACAAAGAGAGGGAGAGGAGGAAGACAAGTCTTGAACAAGTGGGGTCTTTATTTTTGTTGAGCACGCAAACCACTTCGTAAACTAAATACTTAGGCAATATGCTTACATAGAATTAGAAATGGTAAACATCACAATGCGTTGAATTGACCTGCTACTTTAAAAATTAGATTTATTGGCGCTTTCAACGTAACAGCTATAATGCACAGGTGTTCTAGATTATGAATTTATTTTTATTATTTTTTTTTTTTTCCAAGCAAATAGCAAAGAATCATTTTTATTTGAATGGTAGTTTGGTTTTTATTTCTAATTAATAAATTATTTTTCTGTTTCTATCAAAAAAAAAAATTAATTTTGATCTATAACTATTTACTAATTATAAATTAGAGTAATCAAACCTAAATACCTCAAATTTAATATATATATATATATATATATATATATATATTTATTATTGAATTATGCCTATCACTTCATAATTATCATTAAATTATACTAACATAAAATGTGAGACTTTAAAAATAGAGAAGCATTTTTCATAAAAATATTACTTTAAAGCTTGTTTGACTTTGCAATTTAAACTTAATTTTCAAAAAATTACTATTCTAGATATTATTAAAAAAAGTTTAAAATTATTTATCTATTTTAGAATTTTTATAAATAAAATATAATCTTTAATAATCTTTAATTAATTTTTTTCAATAACAATTTGAACCATAATATCTAAAAAAATATTTTATTATTATTTAATTTAATAACTAAACCATGGATTTAATTTAATTAATATATTTAAAAAGTAATGCTCTAAATCTACCTAAAGATCTCGCCTAGCCCATTTATGTAGGGTCAATACTTTGTGTCCTGTAAGGGAAGATTTCTAAAGTTAAAGCCAAGAATTTTTCCTTTTCAACACTTCATGCGTGAATTAAGACAGGCGCGCGATTGCTGCCTTTGTAATTCCCTCCCCATTTGCATGAGCGTTAAGTGCAATCTCTTCTTATTTGCCTAATTAGTAATTTCTTCTCTCATTTGCCTAATTAGTAATTACATTACTTCCACTCACAATTCTCTCACTTATTTAAGGGAAAATTATTATTTTATCAATATATTTTAACTAAATTAATTATATAATTATATTATTTAATTTATATATTTTATTTTTATTAAATTATTTAATTTTTTCATTAAATTTTTATTAATTAATTCATATGAAATTACTATTTAATTTATCTATTTTAGTAAAATTAATTAATTTATCTCTATATTTTAAAAAAATATTGATATTTAGTATCTATATTTTAAAAATGCAATATTTTAAAAAAAATATTATAAAATAAAAATAAAAAATTTCTTGTATGGTGATTAAATTTGAATTTACTTTTTTTAATTATTTAAATATTTTCATTTAATTCTTTAGACATCATTTTTTATTTTTTCTAGACAATATTACTTAGAAATCTATAAAAATTGACTGACTTTTTATACATACAACTTATACTAAATTACAATAAAAGATAAAAAAATACAATAAAAACAGGAAAAGAGTGGGTGTAAGGAAATAATCATGGGAAGAGATAAATAAGAGAGAGTAAGAGATAAATAAGAAAGAAACGGTTAAGAAAATTTGAGTATAAAAAAATAATAAGAGAGACTAAAGAATTAATAAAATCAATTTATATAGATAATTAATATATTTTTTAAAATATATAAATCAACTAATTGATTTTATTAAAATATGTATGAATTAAATAATAAATTAATAAGCATTAGAGTCTTTTAACTAATAAAAAATTTAATAAAGGTGCTAAATATTTTAATAAAAATAAAATACATAAACTAAATAATGTATTTCAAAATATAATAATTAAATAATTAATTTTATTTAAATATAATAATTTTTATTTTTATTTAATTTTAATAACAACTCATATTTAAAGTCCCTTAATCATAAAAATATTTCAATATCGTTAAATTAAAATTTATTAGTACTTTAAAAAGATTAATAAAAGAGATTCGTTCAACTTGAAATGTCTTAGATACGAATCTCATTACTAACTTTTTAACGTGTTGATATATTTACGTTTAATTAACTTTATCTATAAAATATCTTAAAATTTAGTTGATATAATTATAATAGAAGATTTTTGAAATATATGGAAATGTGAAAGATGCAATGAATGTGTAATGAGCTAATCTATATACCAAAAGAAAATTTCATTAGTGATAAACATTCTCTTTATTTTTTTTTAAATATATCTATTATTGACTTTGCTATCTCAATTTTTTTGATTTAAATAATTAATTTCTTTAATAATAGATTGTAAAACTTAAGCCTCCATAATTAAATTTATTATTTAAAATTTTATTTGTTTTTAGTTTATCAATGATAGAATTTAATTAATAATGAGAATTATCATTTAATTTATGAATTATATTAATATTAAAATTTTAATCCTGCATTTTCTGAAAAAATATATAATTTAATTTGTCTTGTTGGATTTAATTAACTATTTCATTAATCGTTTTCATCAATGCAGAACTTACACTTAAAAGTTCTTTGCTTTGAAAAAGCAAAAAGAAAGATGGCCTTTCTCTACTCTTCCGCAGACCCATCTCAGTTTTAGTCTATGGGGAGGGAGGACAGGCTTCTTGGCTATCGACCCCTCTTCCCTACCTCCCTTTATTTTGCTTTAGTTTTAGTTTGTCTTTTCTTTAGTTAGTCTTTTGAATAGTAAGAGCATATCTTTCGTGAGGGAGGGAGTATTTTGTTTCTTCCCTCTTTTATTTTTTTCTCTGTTTTTGGTCTCTCCCTCTCCTATCGAAGGGCAATATTTTCTCTTCCCCATTTGTCGAGTGATTTCTAGTTTGTGTTGGTTTGTTAGATTGCAGATATGTGCTAAATGGTGCTAAATGATAAGGGAAGAGGTTTGATTTGCTTGTGGATGGTCCACGCATGTTCTCAGAGGTCTCTTTGCTGGCTGATGTCTCATAAGACAAGGTGCTTGCCATCGATTCTGCAAGGACTATAGGAGATTGAGAAACCAGTAACTATGCCATGCCTCTCCTAGCTTATGTAGCCAAGGCTTCTGTACTAGTATTGATTATTGCACTTTTCACCCTGCATTTTTAAGATCGAAGGCGATGTGTCATATAGACCTTCGGCTGTGGCGAGAAGTTGTATTTAGTTTGAGCCTTCCTTGTGTTTAAAGAGGTTGTGCTTTCTTCTTTGCATCTTTTGCAATTTCGCCTACAGTTGGTTTTCTTGGCCAACACTGGCAAAGTAGTCCTGAAGCCATGGCTACAAGAATTTAAGATATAGGTTGTGGGCATATTTGGGCTTGTAATGAATTTGGGTTTGAAGTAGTGTGGTTTTTCTTTTGGGCTAGCCTTATATTTTCTTCAATTAAATATATCTTTCTCGTTAAGAAAAAAAACTTACCCTTAAAAATTAATTATTTCATTCATCGTTTTCATTAATTTAACTGTTTGTAAAAAATTTACGAGTTAAACAATAATAGTTTGTGGATCAAAGTTAAAATCCATCAGCCGATTTGACCCGTGCCGGTCCAAACCGGTATTTTATTTTTTGTCTGCTACCGATATCAAACCACCGCCATAGCGCCGCTCTCTTTCACTCTTCCTTTCTTTTAGGGCAGTCACCTGAACCCTAACACTCTTTTCTGGGTATTGAATCCAAATCCCCATATCTCTTTTCATCGGAAAAAATGGTTTTCGTTAAATCTCCAAACAATAAGACCCTCTTTCTCCACGTCAACCCCAACATCACCACCCTTTCCGCCCTCAAAAACCACATCCACTCCCAATCCCAAATTCCCATCTCTCGCCAACTATTTTTATTGCCTTCATTTAGTCCCGTTTATAATCCAAACGGCCTTCAAAATTCCGATGAAATTCTCCTCTCCCAGCTGGGTATCACCCCCTATTCCACCCTGACCCTGTATATACCTTTCCTTGGTGGCACCCAACCTCCTGCTCCGCCTAAGCCCCGCCTTGATTTCCTAAATTCTAAGCCTCCCCCCAACTATGTCGCTGGTCTTGGGCGTGGTGCCACGGGCTTCACCACCCGGTCTGATATTGGTCCAGCTCGTGCTGCTCCTGATCTTCCTGACCGATCTGCTACCACCATTGGAGGAGCATCCAGTGCCGCGTCTGGGATCGGCCGTGGCCGGGGAAAAGGCGGCGAAGAAGAAGAGGATGATGAGGGGGATGATAAGGGTTACGACGAGAACCAGAAATTCGATGAGTTTGAAGGGAACGACGTCGGGCTGTTTGCTTCGGCGGAATATGACGAGGACGACAAGGAAGCAGATGCGGTATGGGAGGCAATTGATAAGAGGATGGATTCGCGGCGAAAGGACAGGAGGGAGGCGAGATTGAAGCAGGAGATCGAGAAGTACCGAGCTTCAAATCCGAAGATCACTGAGCAATTCGCGGATTTGAAGAGGAAATTGTACACGTTATCCGCCCAAGAATGGGAGAGCATACCAGACATTGGTGATTACTCGTTGAGAAACAAGAAGAGGAGATTTGAGAGCTTCGTACCAGTACCCGATACCCTTCTCGAGAAGGCGAGGCAAGAGCAGGAGCATGTTACTGCTTTGGACCCCAAGAGCAGAGCTGCTGGTGGGACTGAAACGCCATGGTCGCAGACTCCAGTCACTGACCTGACTGCTGTTGGTGAAGGGAGAGGCACTGTGTTGTCATTGAAGTTAGATAGGTTATCCGATTCTGTTTCAGGGCTCACTGTGGTGGATCCTAAAGGCTATTTGACGGATTTGAAGAGTATGAAGATTACAAGTGATGCAGAGATTTCGGATATTAAGAAGGCGAGGTTGTTGTTGAAGAGTGTTACTCAGACTAACCCAAAACACCCGCCTGGTTGGATTGCTGCTGCAAGGTTGGAAGAGGTGGCCGGGAAGATTCAGGCAGCAAGGCAGTTGATACAAAGGGGCTGCGAGGAATGTCCTAAAAATGAGGATGTTTGGTTAGAGGCATGTAGGCTGGCTAGCCCTGATGAAGCCAAAGCAGTTATAGCTAAGGGAGTGAAGAGTATACCAAATTCTGTTAAGTTGTGGTTGCAGGCTGCAAAACTGGAACACGATGATGTGAATAAAAGTAGGGTTTTGAGGAAGGGTTTAGAGCATATTCCCGATTCAGTTAGGTTGTGGAAATCTGTTGTGGAGTTGTCTAATGAGGAGAATGCTAGAACATTACTTCACAGAGCAGTGGAATGTTGTCCTTTGCACGTCGAATTGTGGTTGGCGTTGGCAAGATTGGAGACATATGATAATGCGAAGAAGGTGTTGAACAGGGCCAGGGAAAAGTTGGCCAAGGAGCCTGCTATATGGATAACTGCTGCCAAGTTGGAGGAGGCAAACGGTAATACATCAATGGTGGGAAAGATTATAGAGAGAGGTATCAGAGCTTTACAGAGAGAAGGGTTAGTGATTGATAGGGAGGCATGGATGAAGGAGGCTGAGGCAGCGGAAAGGGCAGGCTCTGTGGTGACTTGTCAAGCAATTATTAAGAACACAATTGGAATTGGAGTGGAGGAAGAGGATAGGAAGAGAACATGGGTGGCAGATGCAGAGGAATGTAAGAAGAGGGGATCTATTGAGACTGCTAGAGCTATTTATGCTCATGCACTAACTGTGTTTTTGACTAAGAAGAGTATTTGGCTTAAAGCTGCACAGCTTGAGAAGAGTCATGGGACTAGGGAGTCGCTTGACGCTTTGTTGCGCAAGGCGGTTACTTATAGGCCACAAGCTGAAGTTCTGTGGCTTATGGGTGCTAAAGAGAAGTGGCTTGCCGGCGATGTGCCTGCTGCAAGGGCTATTCTTCAAGAAGCTTATGCTGCTATACCAAACTCTGAGGAAATTTGGCTTGCAGCGTTTAAGCTTGAATTTGAGAATCATGAACCTGAAAGAGCAAGAATGCTGCTTGCTAAGGCTAGAGAAAGAGGTGGTACAGAAAGAGTGTGGATGAAGTCTGCCATTGTTGAGAGAGAGTTGGGCAATACTGAGGAGGAGAGGAGGTTAGTGGATGAAGGTTTGAAACGCTTCCCTTCATTCTTCAAACTCTGGTTGATGCTTGGGCAGCTTGAGGAACGGCTTGGTCACCTGGAAAAGGCAAAGGAAGTTTATGAGTCAGGTTTGAAGCACTGTCCGAGTTGTATACCCCTTTGGCTTTCTCTTGCTAATCTTGAAGAGAAAATGAATGGGCTGAGTAAAGCACGTGCTGTACTTACCATGGCAAGGAAGAAGAATCCTCAAAACCCTGAGCTCTGGCTTGCTGCTGTCCGTGCTGAATCAAGGCATGGGAATAAGAAGGAAGCTGATATCCTGATGGCAAAGGCTTTGCAGGAGTGTCCTAACAGTGGCATATTGTGGGCAGCATCCATTGAGATGGTTCCCCGTCCACAACGCAAAAGCAAGAGTATGGATGCCCTCAAGAAATGTGATCACGACCCTCATGTTATTTCTGCTGTGGCCAAGCTGTTCTGGCATGATAGGAAGGTTGATAAAGCTAGAACGTGGCTGAACAGGGCAGTTACTCTTGCTCCAGATGTTGGGGATTTCTGGGCTTTATATTACAAATTTGAACTTCAACATGGGACTGAGGAAAATCAGAAGGATGTTTTAAAGAGGTGCATTGCTGCAGAACCAAGGCATGGTGAGAAATGGCAGGCAATTTCAAAGGCTGTGGAGAATGCTCACCAGCAAACTGAAGCCATTCTGAAGAAAGTTGTGGTTGCACTTGGGAAGGAAGAGAATGCCGCTGAAAGACATTAGTTGATTGTAAGCTTGTAGTTGGCTGCTACTGCCCCTGTTTGGTTGCAGGATAGATGATTAGTGGCTTAGCACTCTTAATGCCAATTAGAAATTATATTTGCCATGTACTTCATTGTGAGTTTTCCCTATATAATATTTTACCTATTTACTGTATCTTCAAGGAGGCTGAAAAGGATGTAGAAGTACTTGCATTGAATTTTAGAATCGTGATGATAAGACTATTCTAGGTTTGTTCTAGACTGATATTACCTCTTTTTCAAATCAGTATTCATAAATGCATGCTTATGGACTCTGGGTTATTATGCAGCTCAATGGATTTGGATGTTGGTTTTAGTTGGAACATCAATCTTTCTAATATTTCTTCACAGGATTATCATATCAATCTTTCTATTTTGTCTTCAAAAGATAATGCAACTGCATGCTTATGAATTAGCATATGAATGTTTCGAACCAGCCTGAATGCAATTGCCAGGTGCTTGATTTTGAAGTCATTCAAAACCTCTTCTGGTGAAAGAATGAAAAGTTGAGGAACTGGATTTTCAAATATTGGATGACGAAAATAATGATTCCAGATATTTGCCAAAGCGTCTTGAAAGCTGCAGATTTGTTTGTGCACACATTTTGTTGCTTTAGGAGACGCAATAGTAAAAAGTACCTACCACATTATCTTGTGAAATTCTAGAGCACTAGTTCTAGGCGCGCAAAGGGTGTGTCGCCGTTTACTCTAGCTGTAATTGCCTCTGATACCTGCAGTACGTTCGATGTTTCTGTGCTTAAGGCATAGGTGTTGCTGGTGACTTTATTAGCATTCAGGATCTTCAATAATTGTAGGTACTACTTGGATTTAACATGTAGATTGCCTCTGAACTTAGTGAGACTTGCATTTGTTTTTTCTTGGTGAACAGATTTCTATATTACATCCTCACAGTCTCACTTGTAATATTTTACTGATTTAGCACTTATTTCGAGTCTCATTCCGGGAGATATGGCATATGCAAATTTACAGACCATTTGAGTGCAGAAATTGATGTGCTCAATGTCTCATCTCATTCAAAATATTATTTGCATTTGCAAGAGCAGAAAGCATCCTAGGTCCCTGTGGGTTGTGTGATTATCTTTGGGGCTTCAATTAAGCTAACCCGACTAGCTTCTCGCTCATCTCCCACAGCTTTCGTGCCTTCTCTGTATCACTGGCTTCTTCTGACAGTTGATTTTCAAATGAGGAAGAGTACTTGTTCCAGCTCCAGTAAACTCCTGATTTTGCAAGGGTTGGGTCACGCACAACCTGAATCACAGAAGACACTATTTAGGTTGAATTTGATGCAGAATTATGCATGCAAAAACACAACAAAGTTAATTTTCTGTATATTTGATTTTCTGCGTGCTAGTTCAAATGTTTTGTGATCAGTGGACCTGTGCAAGTCTTTTCCCAGCTTCCTCTTCAGAAACATATCCTTTAGTAATGTACTTTTGGAATGGCGGGAATAGAAGCCTGAACAAGGGAATGTGCTCCCTGAACAACGCTGTTTCTGCAATGCAACCAGGGTAGAGAGAAGCAAAGGTGATTCCTGTCTCCTCATGACAACGCCTGTGGAATTCTTGCATAGTGAGCATGTTACAGACTTTGCTATCTTTGTAGGCTTTGGCACCATCAAATTCTCCACCATCTATCATTGGTGAAGTGTTTATCCCATTCAAACCACCCGCAAGACCTCTCAGATCTCCAAGGTTAGCCTTTGGAGGCACATTACCGGCCAATGTGTTTGTGTTTCCTGCAATCACATACAAGAAACAGCATAATCAGGGTACTTATCTTCTTACTTGGATTTCCTGGAATCATCAAGGTTAGTTCTTAGACATTATAAGGTATCACTAATTAGTTCAGAGTTTCATATAATACTGCAAGTGATTCTTTCTTCAAATAGCATTAATATAATTCTGTGTTTTCTTTGTGGTATAAATTGCCATCCTGCTCCTACTCTCCCAGAAAAAATTTTCCTCCCTAAAACATTCTCTTCCAAGTGTTGGGTTTGGCGAGCCAAGTATACCTGTTATGGAGCCAACAATGATAAGCCGCTTGGAGGAGTAGTCTGATTTCTTCAAATCGTCAAGCAGCAGCCGTGCAAGCAGGAAGTGACCAAGATGGTTAGTCCCAACACTGAGTTCAAACCCTTCAGCGGTGAAGGATGGCTCCTTGGCAGTGGGTAAGTAGACAGCAGCATTGCACACTAGCACATCAAGTGGCATACCTGATCGACGGAAGTTATCTGCAAACTGTCTGACACTATCAAAGGAGGCAAGGTCAAGATGCATGACTGTGTAGTTCTCTTTAGCAATGCCAGCTGATTTAGCTGCCCTCTCAGCCTTCAGGAAGTTCCTACATGCCATAATTACATTCCATTGTCCTGTCTCTGCCAAAGCCTTGGCTGTGGCCAGGCCCAAGCCAGATGAGGCTCCAGTGATAATCACATTACCCTTTCTCAATGTTTTCTTTGCTTCTGGTGCTGCCTCATCGATTGCTGGAGTCGTAGTAGCTGTCTGGGCTTTAATGGCTCCAATAAGTAATTGTAGCTCGCTTCTGCTGCGTTCCTGCAGGTAAAGTGATTCCAATTATGGAGCATCTAGATTGAGGTGTTAGGATTTTGCAAACATCAGTGTTGTGGTCTTATCAGAAACACCTTGGTGGATGGAAAATGGCCCCATTATTTGATTGTTAGATTCTTAAACCTATGTTTTGGATGAACGATAAACCTTTTATAGTTTCTATTAGATTTAACTCTCTTATCTTTTCAGATCTTATCCTGTTCTCTCTGCCACTGGAAATAAAATTACTCTTGGGAATTTCAAGGAACAGTCTTTTTATTGCTTTTTCTGTGATACCATTTACAGAAGCTCGCTGTTGTGCTTTATACTTGCTAGTGTTGAAGTTGTTCATCTAGTCATAAGCAGTTCTTTCAAAAATTACATGATTTTAGGACAAGGTACAAAAGGACTCACCTTGCTCCTTATTACAGAATAGTTGCAGTCAGCCTTGAGGTGGCTTGGAAGTGAAACCGAAACTCCAAAGAAACTTGCCTCCTTAAGAGAAGCATTGGACTTGCCCTGTCAACACAGCAATTGAACTGAACCAGATGATATAATAGATGAACAATAACAAGTATTAGAGGAACAAAAGCATACCCAAAAGGGAAAAAACAATGTATTGAGCACTGACCTCTTTGTAGATGGAGATAGAGGAAGGAAGTATAGAAGCTGATTTGAAAGCCATGAAGCTGTTTAAATTTAATTAGCTGAGCTTTTCTTAGCTTCAGCGGTTTCTTTCCCTTTGAATGCATGTAGCCTGTAAGAGAGATAAGAGACGTTATGGGGTGCTGACAAGATATGCCACATGGGTTTCTGTTGTCCAATCATAACCTGAGCTTCAGATTTTTTTGGGATATAATACATGTCCACATTCACTTGCAATAAAGCCAATTTGGCCATCCAGAAGATTCTACATTCTACAACCCAACATGGGTTGGGCTTTAAAATTCTTGGATCAAATAATAGTGATAAGGTCCCCAAAATCAAAACCAGGCAAATCCAGGATCTCTCTGTTGAATGTGGCTCAACCTGTTTAAATCAAAGGCTCACAAAAAATCAAATTGTTTCCCTCTCATCTTAATTTAAATTAAAATTAAATCGATTCAATTTGATTTAAATTAATACTCACTTCTAATTTTATGTCTAATCAAGCGAAGTCATTGTTTATTGAGATGATAGGACTACTAAATATAATTAACCTCTCCCCACCATGATAGATGTTTTCATTTTAATTACTTTAATAATTTAGTCAATTTGCTTGTTCAATTAAAAAATTGATTTAGTTATAAAAATGATGATGAGATTTATCATTTTTCTAATACTGTTTCATCGTTATCGTGCCGTCGCAAATAAGAAATGTAGATGATCTCATGGGACGGCTGCTGCCACCCCACCACATCCACATTTCTTTATCATCTACTCAATAACCCTACCCTGTCCAAAAGTTTTTAATTCCATAATTAATATGGAAAAAGGTGCTTGATTAAAATAAAATTATTCCTTAATCGGTTGGATGGGGTATTAGATTCCCACTTCAGAAATATCTATGCAGTCAAAGATAAAATGGGTTTTCCTTCTTTTTTTTTTTCAATTTCCTAAATTTGAAAGATTCCCCAAAGTGAATTGTGAATTATGAAACTTATATTTGTATTATATTGTGCAGAATATGCTTATTGTCATTTTGCTTTGAATCCCACTTAGTTTGTAAAGTCTAGGGATGGATCCACTCATGATTTTCTGCGTCCATTGTTTATGTTTAAGCTTACTTTATTTATTTAGTTAGTGAATTAAACTCTTAGAGGAAATCAAAGTATAGAAAAGAGATATTAATCCCAATTTGAGAAAATCAAAATGATTTCATTTCAATGTAAATTGAAATTTTTATAATTTTTTTTAAAGGGAAAAAATTTAATTTTGACTGGAAATTAGAATTAACTGAAAGGGTTTAATCTGATTCAGGTCAATTTCATTTAGTTTAGAGTTCAAACTAGATTGTGGCTATCAGAGGAAATTAAACCAACTTGAGATTCTGAATTCTAAAGCAAGCTGCATGTGAAGAATTTGGATAAGGCTCAAGCAAAACAAGAATTCTTTTGGAAATTCAGGATTAATTATTATGCTTTAAACAATTAATTAGTCACTGAAACCTCCAATTGCAGTCCAAATTAGCTGCTATCAAGGTCTAAATAAGTTGATTACAAGTGAAATACCTCAGGCCAGACAAAGCATTGATACCATTGCTATCAGGCTTACATTAAAAAGTCTCAAGAAGCAGTGAAAAAGGGTGAATAGTGGAATGAGAATGGAACATAATAATGATGGTGATGCAACTTGCTCAATCTAGGATTATGATACTGTTGATGAAAAGAGAGACATAACATAACATAACATTACAAAGGTGAGATCATAACAAACTCCGTCAATGTACAAAGATAACCAATAGATGATTCCACCCTCCAAGCAGAAAAATAAAGCTTCTGATGGGTAGATAGACCAATTGAGAGGGAGATCACAAAACTGTCTCCTACTACGCTGGTCCTGCGCTACTAATTTTACTAACATTGCTGCTTCTATATCCCCAGGATAACATAAACAGCCAAGAAAATAACATAAAAAAAAAAAATAACTTGCTAGAAATGGAAGTTCATGACCTATAAAGCATGGAGCTAAATTTTCAAGGCCTGGTTAATATGCAGCCTTTTGGAGCAGATGCTGTGAAGGAAGAATTTGAAGGAAAAACTTAAAGAGAGAGAGAGAGAGAGAGAGAATTATGAAACTTCTAAATGAAAAAGAGTTGTAAAACAAAGAAAACAGTAAAAGGAAGTGGATTTGAAGCTTTGGACATCCTCATAGGAAAAAGTAATCAAGCTCCAAGGGAAGTCATAGGTTGTTTGTGAAAAATCTGCAACCTGATAAGTGATGGGCTTGAAGATGAAATTCTCCTAAGCATATATGGCAGGGTTAAAGAGTCACAGTTTGGTTTCCTTAAAAAATCTGCAACCAGTGAAAGAATCTGAGTGGGTGGTCCGAAAAACAACTGTAAAGTACCAAACATAGAGAAAGAACAAGAAAGAGAGAGACCACCATGGCATACCACTTCTGGAGATGAGACCAATCAGTCTTGATCCTTCCAAAAGAAGGGCTTCATGGGAAAAGACGAGGAGGAAGAAGAAGAAGAAGCTGAATCCACGTTGTGCTGTTGTCTCTGCAAGTCAGAAGAATCATTAAACTGTTGTTGATTTGGATTGCCAAAAGGAATGTGTGATTGCAATAACAGATTATTAGTGGTGTCCAAATCATCCCACACTGGACTTCCCGGTCCCCATCCTGCTGGAATTGCATTGAACCAAGCTTCTGCCATGTCTCCCCATACCAATTCTTGAGACCCGGAAACGCCTTCTGCTCCACTGCATCCCTCTGCTACAGCCTGAACCTCATCACTCACTGTAGCCCCACTTGAACCCATTCCTGAATCATTGTCAGGATTGTCTCCTTGAGGCTGTTGTGACGGGGCCGGCACTGGAGGTGGTGGTGGCATAATTTCCATGCTTGAAGCCTGCAAGTCAAGGGTTTCTTGAGTTTGTTTTGGTGATGAACTTTGATTGGGAGTTGGCGGAGACGAAACTGTAGAAGTTGGAACAATGGAGATTTCTTTATCCTTATTGAGGAAAAGTTCAGGGAAATTCAGCCTTGCATTCTCTCCTCTCAACTTGAAAGCCTCGCGATCATAAGCCAAGGCAGCTTCTTCAGCTGTGTCAAAGGTGCCTAGCCAAAGGCGAGTCCTATTGCGAGGGAGACGAATCTCGGCTACCCATTTCCCCCAATGCCTTTGCCTCACTCCCCTGTAAAGCTTTGTTGTGTTTATAGGCTGAACCGGTGGCCTAAACAATGGCCTACCATCTGGCCCCAGCCTATTCATCATCATCATCCTTCCTCTTGGACTTAAGTTCAATGCATTACTCCAGTACTGAAACAGCTGTTGCTGCTGCGCCGCCAATGCAGATTCCTCGGCAAAAAATGGCGGATAACCGATGCCTTGCTGCTGGTTTTGAGCAAAAGAAATCATTTGTTGTTGATTTTGTGCCACTTGAGGTGGTGAACGAAAATAATGCAAAGATGGGTTTGTTCTAAACTGGTGAGAGAATTGCATAGGTTGATTACACCCTTCAAAAGAAAAGGGAAATAGAAGTCTTGAACTAGAAGACGAGACAGAAGAAGAAGGTGGATGTAAAGAAAGAGCTGAGGCAAAGCTAGGAGAAACAGAGAAAGAAGGTACGGATTGATGTGCTGAAAATGCAGAGAATTGAATTGGGTCTTGGCGTTCAGGGCTGCGGATCTTCTTGGGAGGTCTTTCTGCCATGGAAGCTTCACCAAAAACTGGCTTCCATTGCTGCCTTTCAGGTAAGCTAAGGTCAGCTTCCTTCTTGCCCCTGTCAAGCTCCCAATCTTGCCTCGTCAATCTCTGAGTTTCATCAACACCCTTCTTGGATTTTCCTGTGTTGTTTTTAGCCGCAGCCATTATGGAAAATATAACTAACCTGCTCGCTCTCTCTAAAGACTATATAAGCAAATGAATGATGGAGAATTTCGAGATGGGTCACCAAGAAAATTGAGATAAGAACAGATAGGAATCAAGCGCAACAAAAAAACAAATGGACAAATAAAACCCAGATCCTAATTTGGTCAAAAGATTCTAAAAATATTTATCAAGACCGAAATCGAGAATCTGGTCTGGAATTTAATAGCCAATCCGACTGAAGTAGAAAAAGAATCGGATACCACAAGTGTCAAATCCCGAGCAGCCCATCTCTTAAAATCACTTGCTAATCAATACTCAGAAATAAAGAGAGCGAGCAGGCGAAGGAAGTTAAAGAAAAACCCAAATGAGGCTGTTGATGAAGATGAAGTATTGCTGCTTGCTACTGCGTAGAGAGGAGAGCCCAAGAGGAGAAAACAGGGGAAAGTTCTTATTTTTTAAGAAGTTCCTGTGAGAAGAGATGAAAGCAGGGGAGGTGGGTTTATAAGCAAGAAAAAGATCTGCAGGAGACTTTTTCTTGGTGGAGATAGTAGAGAATTTGTAGAAGTATGGTGGTTGGTTGGCTTTGCTAGGGTCCCACACGGCACTGTAATTGTCTCTGTCTTTCCAATTTCGTTGCTTCCACTCCAATTTCCCTCTCCTCCCACCGTCTGCTTTTGGTATTTATGATAGAAATGTCTTCTTGATATTAAAATAAATAATTATTTAATATAAATTTCATTTTTTATTAAAATTTTTTAAATATAATTCAAAATTTAATTTAATTTTAAATATATTTTTTAATAAAAATATTTCTTAATTAAATAAAAATTATTTCATATACATAGTGTGAAATTTTTATTTTAATGTTATTTTTATTTAAGTAGATTGCTATTAAAGTTGATATGACTAAAACTATAAACAAAAATATTATATGAGGGCTAATTTAATTTTAATTTATGAAAGAAGAAAGGGCAATAGTACACTACTGCATTCGATAGAAAGAGAGGCTATTGTACATGATGTGAAGTTGTAAATATTATATAGTTTATTTATATTTAAAGAAAAATTAGAGGAATAAATTATTTTTATTTATTATGAGTAGTTAATAATGTATGTAAATTATTTTATAATAATAAAAAATAAAATATCAGTAAATGTAATCCTATATGAAACAGTAAATTATATAAATATTGTGTATTTTTTATTTTTTTTAAAGATTACATGGTTTCTTGATTCGATAAAATAAATTTGACCATAATAAAAATGAAATTCAAAGAATTTAAATAAAAATTTGTATTAAAAATTTATTAAAAATAATTAAGATATACACGTAATTAAAATAATAAATAAATAAAATTTAATGTAAATGTTTAATTTAAAAGCTATAAAACTTACTTTTATATAAAATTAAACTTATAATAATTATACTTTAAAAATGTGTTTGACCTGACTTATAAAAATAAGTTTATAAACAACTAGTACTTATAAGTAATTACGCGTTTAATTAAAATATTTATAAGTAATTGAAAAATCATTATTGTATTTAATAAAAAATAACTTATAAATATATTTATTGTTAAAATGGTTAAAAATGATACTCAATGAGAATTGCGGTGAAATTAAAAAATTAAATGAGTATGACATGATAAAATAATTTATCAAATAACTTATAAATATAGAGTTTATAAGTATCAAAATCAAAAGTTGATCTCTAGTATTAACTTATAAACTAAGATAAAGGCTGTCACACTCTCCACATGAACATTGTATATTAAGAATAAATAATTTTAAAATACTTTTTAGCGAAGTCGAACTCTAATTGATAAGAAAGAAGAACTTCCATCTTTTTTAATTAGAATAATTTTGTTAAATTTTTTTAAAATAATTTTAATGATAAACCTTTCTATGTCAATTTACTACATTCAAATTACAATGATCTTGGAAATACATCTTAATTCAATCAAATAAGGATGGAAGCCTCAACCTTCCTGGCGTTGAAGTAGTACACATGGATATGATAACCCAACTGCTATGCAACATTCAAACATGTGTACAAGTCGACATAAAGATATTTTTCATCAACTGATAAATGTCATGCCATGGTTGCACAGGGAATATGCTTTGTTGGTTTTGTTGCTAATGTTGCCATTTCGAGGATTCAAGGACATTGTTTTATGGTATATATATACACATATAAAATTAGAAATTAATTTCTTTCAATTTAGCAGCTTAATTTATTAAAAAGCAGCTAGAAGATGCGATGTCACTTCACAATAGTTATTAGATATTTTACAATCTACTATAATCTATTGTCCTAGTTATTAATAATAAGATAAACTTGAGAGAGATCTCAAATTTAAGTATATAAATTATAAATATATCATTTAATCTGTAGTCTTACAGCTTGCTATCTGATTTTTATAGTTTTCAAGTTATTGTAGGAATTTAAGAGAGTGATTAGTTTAATTGATTAACAGATAAAATACACTCTCTAACGATAATATATCAGGTCAATATAAAAGAGAGTGTACATTTAAGATTGTTTGAAGAAAAAATTTAATTTTAATGCGTGAGGGTTAATTTAAGGGTTACTGTTTCTCAGTAAATAAAAAAAAAAGAAAAAAAAAAAAAAAAAGGAAGAAGAGTACGTGTGGGGGGGCGTGTGTGGCAAGTTATCAACGATGGAGTGGTCAACTTTCGGTGGAGGGGATTTGATTTCTTCCAATAAACATTACGATTTCTTAGAAAAGTCGGTGATAATCGGCACGTTTCAGTGGTCCACCTTTCTATTTTTTTATTCCTCGCCATAAAGTCTATTGCATAAAACTCTTTAATTAGTCTTCCATATAAGACTATCAACACCACCCCTTGTTTCAAAATTCAATCTTCCTGTAATTTCATCACCTAATCAATAATAATAATAATATTAATAATTATTACATCACATTTTTAATATAATACTAATTAAAATTTAAAATTTACTATTTAATATTAGAAGATGAAAAGATATAAACAACAAAATAGATTTGATTTAATTCAGAATTAAAGTTTTTCACTAATTTTTTGTCGCTGATATAGTTATATATAAATTTTTTGTAAATAAAAATTGTCATAATAAATAATAATAATATTATTATTAATATTAAATTACTAATAATGTTAAAATTAATAAAATATACCTATGTAAGTAGAATTAATTAATACACAAATACAAACAATTGATGAGGACAAGATATGCTAGAAACTTGTATTCTTTATATTACTATTATAAGCACCCATGGGTATCCAATATGTATGATTCTTGAGCAGTAGCTTTTGAGAAACACATGATATGGCAAAGGGCTCAATATATTCCCCTTTAAAATAGAATAAAGTCTTAATAAGGAGGAGAAATATCGAGGCATGCAGAAGCTTAATTAATGACCAAGACAAAATAAAATAAACTTTCCATTGGAGTTGGTAATTAATTACTCAGGTGAGGACATATTGCACCCAATCCAGCATTGCAGCTGCATCAATATCTAAATAAAAAATGAAAAAATAAATAAAAGAGACAAAAAAAATCTAAGTCTTAGAAGACTCTTATAGCCATTCATGATGCAGATGGAGTCTTTTTCTTTGACCTTCCACCATGCAATCATAGAGCTTATGGGACAAATGCATGAATATGTCAAATGGGTTTTGAGAGACCAATTTAGAGCTCTCCTTTTTTGACAATTTTTTCATTTGCTTAAAGCTAAGGAGAGTGTGCCAATGGGAACATCCATGAGTGTGTCACAAATTATTGGCCCTCCTTTCACATATAATTCTATGGCAACATCATTCTACCTTCACAATGAGCTACACATATGCTTTGTATAGATCACTTGAAAACATGATATATAATTTTTTATTAATTAGTTAACTAATTAAGAGGAACTTAATCATAATATTTATTGAAAAAAATTGTATTTATATATATTCAATTTATAATAGATGCATCATTTAAATTTTGGTGGATCTATTTAAAATTATGATTAATTTTTATATAAACTCATCAATTTTTTGTTGATTGAATGTATGAATCAAGTTATATATACTTAAATATAAATAAGAATTTTCGTTCATAATTTCATTAATAAAAAAGAATCCAATTATGAATTGTGATTAACTTTTTATATATGATAGATCTTATAAAATATTAGAGAAGAAAAAGAAGGATGGTTATATGTTATGGAATAAGGTTCAATTTACCCCTATACTTGTTGGGGAGGTTCAATTTAGTCCATTTTTAATTTTTAGTCCAATTTAACCCATAAGTTTTGATTTATGTTCAAACTAGCCCAATTAATAAAAATGTGCAATTATTTAATTATTTTTTTAAATATTAAAAAATTATTTTTATATTGTATATTTAATTAATAAAAATAAAAATATTATTTTTATTATTCAATATTATTAATCAAAATGAAAATATAAAAATTAATTAAAATTAAAAATTATTACTATTCCAATTAATAATATTAAATAATAAAAAAATATTTTTATTTAATTAATTATACAATATAAAAAATAATGTTTTAATATTAAAAAATAATTAAATATTAAATAATTTATTTAAATAAATTATTTGATATATAAACAATTAATTAATTAATTATACAATATAAAAATAATATTTTAATATTAACAAAAGTCATTTTTTAATATTATTTAAACAAAATAATTAAATATTTTAAAAATGATATTAAAATATTATTTTTATATTGTATAATTTGTATAACTAAAATATTAAATAAATTATTTTTATATTATATTTTAATATTAAAAAATGATATGTTTGTTAATTAAGCTAATTTGAGTATAAATCAAAACTTATAAGTTAAATTAGATCAAAAGTTAAAAATGAACTAAATTAAACCTCCTCAATAAGTACAAGGGGCAAATTCAACCTTATTCCTCTGTGTTATCTATCAAACTTTAGGGTATATATATATATATATATATATATATATATATATATATATATTTTATATATAAATGAGGGCAATGCCAAAAAGAAAAGATTATACATGGACCATATGAGCTCCAAGAAACTCAAACAATATCATCAAAATAAGTTTCTGGTTCACTCTGAAAAATGAAATGAACTGCAATTTTTAAACAAAAATTATTTGCTTGTTTAGTAAGGAAATCTAAAACTTATTTTTAATGAGTTGAAAACTAATAATTTAATCTATTACATTTTACTTTTTATAATAATTTAATCTTTATAATTTTAATATTTGTAACAATTTAGTTTCTTGAATTTGGGTTGATTATTTCGATTATTATTGGCTAACGGTGATGACTATTTTATTATCAGAAACATAAATAACTCGGACATTAATTATTTCTCATAAAAAAGGAAATAAAAATATAATTTTTATTATATTTCAAGAATTAAATTATAAAGCATCCTTAAAAGAATAGCAGAGATTATATATGGTATATAAACATTTTTTTTTTTAGGGTCAAACATGCGTGCATGATGACACCCTCTATTGTAAGTAGACTAGAGAACCATGAAATGCATAAATCATCTTTGAAATGGAAAGAAGTAATTAATAAACAAGAGCTTGCATTTCAGGAACTTGCTCTTAGTTTTCAACTAATACTATATACATTGTCTTTATCAATTGTAGAAATTAATGTTTCACATCACATATGGCCATTGTGGAGGAACAACATTCGCTACAAACACATGAACAACACCCACATATATAATGGCATTAATTATCTTTATATATTTGTCCACTGCAAGTCTACAAGCTGTGATCACTTCTAATAATAGTATTAAATTATAGATGTTGCAGTGTTGTCTACGTATCAACTCTCGTAATTAAATCCATAGATGATATATAATGAGAATAAAAGAATCAGGAGAAAAAAAAGTAGGTCATAGTTTTTAATATTTCATTGTTTTCCATATCAGTTTGGATGCTAAATATAAGATTTTGACAAAACTTTTCTCTTTGAATTCATTTTTGAGGTAGAGTTAGATCTGGTATCAAAATCTACCACGCTTTAATGTTGGGCCACCCACAAATACATTTATCTGCAAACTTTATGCTTCAGATGTTCATGACTGTGTGTGGATGTATTGTCCATATTGAAGACTTTGTGTTAAATATAAGATTTTGACAAATTTTCTCTCTTTGAATTAACTTTAGAGGGAGTTAGACCTAATCAATATTCTCTACATTCATCTTTACTTTTAATTGTTAATTATAGTCCTTTTAAATGTTTAAAATATCTTTTCGGATACACAAAATTTTGTTTTGATTGAAAAACACCCTCAACTTTGTTGATGAGAGAGAGAGAGAGAGAGTAGGTCAACTTTTGATATATATATATATATATATATATATATATATATATATATATATATATATATATATATATATATATATATTATTTTATTTTATTTAGACTCTATTCATTATGAATTCAAAATGTAGAATATATAGTAATAGTATTATATATCTCATATTTTGAGTTTATGATGAAATTAAATCTAAGTAGGAGTTTTTTAGATTTTACCAAACATAGATTGATAGGTTAGAGTAGATTCAATTAAACTATATTGATTTAAATCAAAATTGGGTTAATTAAAATTTGTATTGAAACATGACCAAAAGTGGACGATTCAGTTCAAAATCAAACTATTTTTCTCCCTTTTTTAAAAAAGTTTAAAAAATATTTCAACCGCTAGATAAGATGAAAATCAAATCGAAATTAGATCAAAACTAAAATCAAAACCGAACTACATCTAAGGACCCTGGAGGCATCTAATCCCCTGAACCATCAATTCAGGCTCGAAAGTGGCTATTGGAAACCACTAGTTTAGACAACAGAATGGAAGTCAACACCCCATTTTGGCTAAGTGGAAATAAACCTAACCTTCAGATTTTTGGATGTGCATGTCTATTCTCTATTATATATATGCAGCTATTCTACTCAATGAAGACCATAAATGGTGGTCCACACACACACACTTCCTTTTGTAGGAGTTTGAGAGTAGAAGAAACGTTTTGCCGAAAATGGCTTTCTAGTATACACAGTTTCTGCCACCTTTATTTCTTCTTGTGAAGCTAGCATGCACATTAAAGAATTTATTTCAAAAAAAAAAAAAAATTCAAACCTTAATATTTCTCAATCCTTCTAAAAACATCCCAAATATATATAAAAAGAACTTTTTTTCCAAATAGCAAATTGGAACCACAATCCTCAACAGGCTAAATGTTACAGAAATTGTAGACAAGATTTATTTTGTTACAAAGAAGGAAGAAATTGCGGTAAAGAAAGGTTGCATTGAACCAATAATGTAGTGTTATGCTTGCAAATGAGTTAGCAATGGATTGGGCTCTGGTGTTTTGCTTTAATTTGGGTCAAAGTTAGAATTGCAGTCATTGGGCTTCATCCATTGGGCAAATTGATGTGTAAATATAAGCACATATTTGCTGAGAGGGTGAATATTCATACCAGCTTCAACATTAATCATCTAGGTATTTATGGTAATTAAATTCAGCAAAATCATTTCCTGGGTATATTTTGTTTCAAATTCAAATTCATATTCAATTTTTTTAATAGTGAGTTATATAAGTGGTGCTTTTTCTCTTCCTTTTGGTAGATTTGGGTATGCATTGATTAATTTATCTTAGGATTTCACTTCCATTTGATGGGATTCACAGAAAGAATGAAACGTTCAACCAGAACAATTGAATAGCACTCTGTATTTTAAGTACATGGGTTTACCACTGGTTTAAACCATAAATTCAATAAAACAAATGCAAAGAAAAGCAATGTCACATACAAAAAATTGGCATGAATAGGCAGTTCAGCTTAGTCTTCTGATCGTAAAAGAGCAGAAGAAGCCCTTTCTAAATTTCCCTCAGAAGCAGGAGTTGACAAACTTGCAGCCTGGAATGATGAAGATGAAGTAGGAGCTGGTCCTGAGAGTGTGTGACTGTGAGAGAAATTGCTAACATCGCTGCTCAAATATGTATTGAATCCACTAATAGACTGTTCCGGCACGGCCAGAAGGGAAGGTGGCTTATCAATCTCTACAATCCCTTCCAGCATCCGCACCACTTTTTCCATTCTCGGCCTCAGTGATGGTTGCTCCTGAATGCACCAAAAGCTTACTTGAATTGCCCTCATCACTTGTTCCATATCCACTCCTTGGTGACCAGCTAGCCTTCTGTCAACAATTCCCCAGACATTACCTTTCTCAAACTCTTCATATGCCCACACTGAAAACTTTTTCATATTTGTTTCTGCAGACATTTCAAAGTTCCTAAATCCACCCACAATCTCCAGCAAAACCATACCATAACTATAAATATCAGATTTTGATGTTATTGGAAGATTTGAAAGCCACTCTGGTGCTAAATATCCCCTAGTGCCTCTAATGCTTGCCAATGACCTATGCTCCTTGGCATGAATCAGCTTTGCAAGACCGAAATCTGAGACTTTGGCAGTGTAATTCTCATCCAAGAGAATGTTTTCAGGCTTTATATCACAGTGAACAATGCAGTCATGGCACTCCTCATGGAGGTATGTGATGGCCTTGGCAGTGCCAAGGGCAATGCTGAATCTTTGCTCCCAATTCAACAATTTCCCCGTTTGATTGTTTGTGATGAAAAGGAATTGATCAAGAGACCCATTTTTCATGAACTCATATACCAACAGCCTATGGCGCCCTTCAGAGCAAAAGCCAATTAGTCTTACCAAATTCAGATGGTGCGTGCTGCTTATAGTGGCAACCTCCATTCTGAACTGTTTCTCCCCCTGCTCAATTCCTTCAAGTTGCTTCACTGCAACAACCATTCCATTGGCAAGAACTCCTTTGTACACACTCCCAAATCCTCCAGTTCCAAGCTTCTCCTTGAACCCTTTTGTTGCGCGTTGAAGGTCCTTATACCAGAACTGGACTGGCGCACCAGAAGCATACTCAAGAAGAGCATATTGGGCAGATAGTCCTCCAAATCTGGGGCTGTTTCTAAAACACCACAACCATAAACCAGCTTCCAAGCTGATCAAACCGAAAACGATAGCTACTCCCTGAACGATTAAAGTCCACCCATGTACCCTCCAACCACTGCTCTTCCCAGACAACTGCGAAGGTAATGGGTTTGGAAGTACTGGGGAGCAAACTTTGATATGTGAAGTTGAAGGAAGTGCAGGACTCGAATAACCAGTAATATAACCAGGTTTTTTTAAATAACACTGGCCTGTGCCATCAGACAACACAGTGGAAGCTTCACAACCACCGGCATTGCTAAGACAATTCAATCTACATGCTGATACAGCAATAAAGAAAACCTCTGACTCCGAACCACCAGCAAATACACTCTGTGGAGGGTAAGTCAACAGCAGAGTGTGTTCCAAATCCAACATTGTAACATTCCCCGGACAATCTTCAGTCTCCACCTTCCTCTTGCACCCTTTCCTACTATCCTTTGGATCAATAAATTCGAAGTTCTGAGATGGGCACCTGCAAATTGGACCCGTATCATTATAACTACAAATCCCCATATCCCCACAATATCCATAAACTCTACACTGATCTTCAACAGCTGCCCATCTATCCGTTAGAGTCCCACTACCCCTTTGAGAGCTATAAATCCTTAAGTTCCCATCATTATCTAATTTCAGAAACCTTAGCATATCACCAGCTTCAGCATAATCATCACTATACACCATGATAGCTCCAACAGAAGGCAGCGTTTCATCGAACACAGACAGAGTTCCAATAGATTGCAATTCCAAACTCGGCGAATTTAAACTAGAATTTTCACTGTTGAACGAGGAATTCAAACCTTTATTCCAATAAGTGATGCTATTATTCCATGTAAGAGTGATGTTACCATAACTAAGAAGACTAAAGGTGTATAACCCAGAACGCAAAACCTTACCAACTGTGAAATTCTGGGACGGGACAGTCGTATCAACAGGGTTGTCGAAGGAGGACCAAACAGTGGCAGTATCATTTTTCAGAACTAGATTGCCAAAGTCATCTAGAGAAGCGGAGGAGACTCCAAGATTCCCTGTGTTAGAGTCCCAGACGATAGAGCTGGAGCCATTGAGGAGGCGAAGTGTTCCAGTGGAGAGGAACTGGAGAGAACCAGCTGAGTCAACGGGGGCGCCTGCAGTCCAAATAGGGATGCCACCGGAATAGTAGATGGCAGCAAGGAAAGAAGGAGGGGAACTCTGGGGGCTGAGTGGGATAAAGCCAAATGAGAAAGTTTGGGTCGGAGAAAGCCAAGCCTGATCTGTGTCAGAGGCATAGAGAGTTGAGCCTGGAGTGACATCTCCTATTGCCATGGCTGCTAGTAAAAAGGCAAGGAGGAGGTGAAGGAACAAGAATTTGGGTGGTCGGTTAATCATTATCATCCTCTTCTTCTTCTTCCCTCTCTTCTTGTCTTCTGTGTTTGTTTGGGTGGGTTGGGATAATTTTAATGGAGGCCGCCAGGGCAGATGATTGTGATAAATGAAAGTTTATTACATGTTCTTATATACGAGAGTATAATATTGATTTTCTTGGCAAAGTAGAAAGGCAGGGCAGAGAAGATTTGAACATGTGTTCACTGCTCAGGAATTGTAGGTCCTCCTGTTCGCGTGGAATATGATTGGTTGATTTCTGATAACAAATTTTTCTTTTTACAATAGGGTCCGATACTCAAATTACCTCACAGCCACTACGTTGAAGATTATTGATAAAAATAAATAAAAAATATAAAATTTTTATTATAAAATATAAAAAAAATTTAAAAATTTTATAATTTATTGCAATACTATTTGACGTATCGAAGTTATTGTATCAAGATTCGTGTATGGTTAAATTCAAAATCAAATCAATTGAATTTAGAATTAAAATCGCATCAGTAAAAATTGACCTTGAATCGGACTGTAATTATCCTTTCCAAGAATTGGATTATTGGAGACCAGCTCTTCACATTTGCTGTGGGCCTCACCAGTTGGACTTGCAAGCCTCCATCCAGCTGCTTTTGTTTACTTTTTCTGTTTCGTTTCATTGTTTATTTTTCTTTGATGGTAACTTTCACCTTACTGTTTGAATTGTCATTCCGTTCTCCGATCAAATTGTTGAACTTTTGTTAAGCTTTTCTAATCAAACGTATGACTTGTGTTGTACTAGTATTTGTCAAATAGATCCTTTTCAAATCAGAATTTGAACTTCCAGAAGTTCTAAATCCGTGATCATGAACTCGATATATCATTTTCAGAATTTTATTTAGAGGAAAATTCAAACATTGAAATCACAACACACGACTGTTTAGCAATACATACTTTTCCTTGTGCAGGAAAAAAGAAAAGGTAGGAAAACAATATTCAGTAATTATGCCCTGTTCCACTCTTTCTCCATGTTTGCTTTATAAATTTGGTTCTGGATTGTGTTCATTGTCCTTTCCCCTTTTCTTCTTTTTTCAATGGGGTTCTTGCAAACTCAGAATTGTTTTAAGATAGTCAATTGAAATGCAATTTCGATGGCACCTGATTATGATGTCTTTTTAGAGTCATAAATATCTGTTCTGTGATGGTTTTATCTCTAGAATCACGTGAAGAATTATTAATGAAGTGTTTGATCAGCGGAAGATTTGGTTGTTCATAACAAGAATAAATTAATGCATCGTTTTTCTGATTGCACGGGAAATTCTTTTTCTATAATTCCTGTTTGATTGGTGTTAAATGGTCGTAAGAAAGCTAGATTCAATTAGAGTTTCTTCAACACCAAGAAATGTTAGGTTCTGGTAGGTAGGCCTGGCTAGCAGGCTGATCCAGTCTGGTTCCAGGTCGAAACTGAGGCCCGAGATCGAACCGTAGGGTTTACCCGTTTCTGATTCCAGTTTTAGTCTAATTCTGATTTTGGTTCTAGTTTGATCAGGTTTGAGCCAATTTAATGATTAAAAATAATGGTTTAAATCGAACTGAATCAGGTTCCAATCCAATTCAAGAGAAGAAAGAAAATTGTGTATTTCTGGTTCAAATCCATGGAACTCTTGTCTTGAGTAGACAGGGCAGTTACGGATCCAAACTGGACCATGTCCAAGTTTACTTGGGGTCTGTTTGGATGGGGTGAGGGAAGGGTAATTAATGGGAGGGTAAGGAGGGAGAAGGGTAAGGAGGATTACAATAAAAAAATTCTCATGTTTGGAAAGAGGTGAATTAATGGAAAGGTAAGGAGAGGTAATGCTTATTCTTTATGTTTAGAAAGAGGTGAAAGAAGGGTAAATAATTATTAAAATTATAAAAATACAATTTTCTATTAGATAAAATTTATTCTTTATTTTTTTTAATATGCAAAATTAAGGCCTTTTATTTTTAGTTTAATGGCTTATAATTTATATTTTTTATTATCTTTTTATATTAGACCATGATATATACTATTTTAACATTCAACTTAGATATATATAAAGTAATACAAATGTCATTTTGCATCTTTTAAAATATTTTATTTTTTTAAAAGATAGGTAAAATATTATTGTTATAAAACAAACTTTTGTAATTTTTTATTTATTAATAACCTTGAATGGTATCAATTAATCATTTTATACCTGAACTTTTTTAATGGGTGAGAATAAAATTTAACAGTATGAAAGGAATTTATCTTAAATTAGTGGATTAAGTGCTAGAATCATCAGAGACCACGTGAAGAGGTTTGTATACGCTTTGGCAATTAGCTAGAGTGTATTTCATTAAACTAAAAAAAAAAAAAAACAGTTTATAAAAGACAAACAATAGAAGATTGTCAACGTTTTAGTTTTCAAAAATTTAAAAACTAAAAAGTTATAGTGTCAATGATCACGCCTAATTTGTGATTAGATAATTTATTAAATAGTAAATTCATCACGATAAATTTTAAATTTATAAAAAGTAATGATTCATTATGAATAAATCACAAAATTAATAAATCAAAATAATAATAAATAAATTAAACAAGGATTGAATAATGAATGAATTATTTAGAAAAAAAATTGATAATTAGAACATAATAATTATAGCAAACTATTGAAAAAACAAATGATTTAATAATTAAAATTAAATAAAAAGATAAAATTAACCTTTTTTCTGTAAGAATTCAAAATCCACCAGAGAGAGCGAAGAGATTAGATACGGCTACAGAGAGAAGACATTTATTTATAGTGGTAAGCTACGTTTATTTTTGATAGGTATAATTGAATTTTTAATAAAAAATTAAGGACATAATAGGAAAATAAAAAATAAAATAATTTTCATCTCTCACCTCCTTTGCTTACACCTCAATTTGGGGTGTAAGAAAAATTGAGATTTGAGGGATAAGGAAGGGTAAACCTTACCCTTACTTACCCTTATCCTTCACCAGCTCAACCATTTCCTTTTCCAAACAGGGTATTACCCTTATTTACCTTTTCCTCACCCCCACCCAAACAGACCCTTAGGTGTTTGTCTCAGCTACTTTCAGAAGTCTTTGAGTATTTTTTTTTTATTATCAAAGATATTGCTGCTTTTTTTTGGCTATGCATTTCTTTTTCATTAGACTAGTTGCAGCTGATAAGTTTAGCAGCAGAGATTTTGTTTCATGGCTACTTGCATGCTAATTTTGAGTCTAATTATTATAGATTCTGAAATTTCACGTATATATATACACATTTACGCATAAACACACACTATCAATACATTCTTCCAGCAACTGCAAGAGATCTGCAGCAAATGTGTGTGACCTTAATGAAGGATCTGATTGATCAACAGGTTTTGGTTCATTGCATACTGAATATGTGGAACTTAATCATCAAGAATCTGAAATAGCATATCATCTTCATTTTTTCTTCAAAATAAAAATGACAGACATCCCCACCCCAGCAGCAAATATCATCACTAGTCAGAAGTAGCAGCTAATGTATAGAATTTGTTTGGTAACTCTTAACAATCTTTGGACCTCAACAATCATCTGCAACTGCGAGCAAGTATATATTCACAGTAAAGTCATGAATTGAAAATAGAAAGAAAGAAAGAAAGATGGCAAATTTTGATGGAATTTGAAATCTTTTTTCCAAGATCCAATCAAACAACCATTATTACACTTTCATGGTGCTCCTAATGGTTGTGTTCTTATTCATCTTCTCAGCACCCTAATAAACATATAGCACATCCACCCCATGATACGGTGTGTCCGCAAGTGCACGGGTCACAGTAGTATAGTTTTAAAAAAATGATATCGATCCCACAGGGAATTGTGCTTAAATTGGAAATAAAAGTATAAGCTAATTAGAATGACAAAAATTAAAGATGTAAAATGAAATTTGGAATTAAAATTGGTATTTGAGGAATTAAAACTAAATCAAACAATTAACTAAAATTAATTAAACTAGATTACCAAAAATTAATTTGAAATTTCTATTTATGAAATTTGAGAGGAATTAAATCTAAATTCAATAAAAAATAAAGTGATTCTAGAGATTGGATTTAAATTGGATTTAAATTTAAATTGGATTTAAATTGAAATTGCTATTTATGAGATTTGGAGGATTTAAATCTAAATTCAATGAAAATTAAATTGATTCTAGAGATTGGATTTTCAATATTGTTTGCATGTGGTTTATCCTTAATTTAGCCAAACACATGAGAATTGCAATTTTGAGAGAAATCAATTCTTAAATTTTTGAAACCTTTTTCAAGCATTTCAAAGTTGGTTTTCATTAAATCAAACCCTGTTTTCACGGTATTTCAAACCTAACAAAAACCCATTTAAAGCTCTAATTGATTTTTGGAAAGTTCCCCTTAATCCTCTTAGCTTATCTCTAACACCAAGAAAATAAAGTTTATTGCAAGATTATCTATCCCTAATATTCCATCTATTAAGGATTAAAGCTTAACTTAATGAGGGCCCATTCATCAAGCAAGGCAACAAGCTCACAAGCAATAAATCAAAATGTAACAAATCCCATTTAAATGGCTAAATCAGTTCAAAACCACAATACAAATCAATATTTACAAACCCATCTCTAGAATCTCAATCAACTACTCACAAATCATTGTTTAAAGACAAACCCAAATGTATAAATGAAGAAATAATGGAAGTGTAAGCTAAGGGGTAGAAAAACCCAGAAATATGCGTGGTCTGCTGTGAGAAAAATCTGAAAAACGAGTTCTGCAGGCTGCTGAAAAAAAATGCAGAAATTGCTCCCTCCATCTCTTACTAATATTCATAAAAATTCATCTATTGCTCTCTATGGAAAGTAACTGATAAAATGAGGCTATATATAGGCTAAGTGCGCCTAGAATGGGTAAAAGGGGAAGGTTCGGAGAAAGTGAGGTAAAAGGTAGATGCTTGAAATGCCACGTCAATTATTTCCAGTAAAAATGACATAAGCCGAGTCAGTTGTGTCGTGGGTTGTGTTGCGGGTTGTGTCGCTCTCGGCGTGAATATCTGACGATCGACACAACCTGCGACATAAGCTAATTCGGTTGTGCTGCAAGTTGTGTCGCTCTCGGCCATTTTTTTACTCAACTTCAAAATTTTTGCAATTCGACTTTAATCTCCTCCAAATGGCTACTCTGATCAAAATACATCAAATTTCTCCAAATTTACCCTACAAAACAAATAAATTCCAAAAATTAAACTAAGAAAAGTGAAAATTGCAAAATTGACTAAATATATACTAATATCTATAATAATGGCTATGAACAAGGGTAAATTATGTGCAAAAATTACACCTAAATGATGATCTAAAATGCATGCATCAAATTCCCCCATACTCAAACTCTTGCTTGTCCTCAAGCAAAATTTCATTAAAACTCATTTGGAAGGGAATAGAATCAGTCTTTGAAAACACAAAAATCACAAATCCAAACCACCAACTTACCTCTAGCCACCAACATTCCAAGTTCCCACCAGCAAAAGCACAAAGAATGAAGCAAGCACTCTCAACAATTACAGAATAGCTAAGAATTAACCAATCAACCCAAGCAACAAATACCAACCAGCTACAAGAGTCAATTGTGCCAAAACAAACCTAAATGAAATAGATAGCCAATGTGTCTCAAATAGATGGTGAGTAATGTATGGAAGATTATATTGCCAAACCCATATGCAAGCATAAAAGATCTAACTCTACTAATGTAACAAGCATTTTTCAAAGAATCATTAGGTCTTTTTAAGGGTTGTAATGGGGTTTAATAGGGTAAAATTGTGGTTAACAAAGAAAGGGAATAAGGTAAACAAAATATGAGAATAATATTAATCATGAAACTCAAAGTGCATCCATTTTTTTTTTATAATAGTAATTTTTTTATCAAGAGGAAAGAAATTCACAATGAATCTTAAGTGCTAACACAATAAAGGGACTACTTTTATAATATATTTTTTATTTTGTATGTGTCCCTATTTCACGTCACACCCAAAATTACCTTTGGGATATTTTTGTGACTATTTTTTTTATCAACTTTTCACAATTACTCTAGCACTTTTCAAGATGTTTCAATCCTCCAAGTTTTTTTTTATTTTTTTTTTATATATCATTATTTATTTTATTTTTTTATGCACTTAATTGCTAAAATATTATTCTCATAATAGGTGGTAATGTTTAAGTTTAATGGCTAGGTAAATGATTTGGGTTCCAAAGAAATTAGGGAATTAAGGTTCAAGGGGGGTTTGCAAGGGTTGAAATGAAATTAAGGGAGGTTAAGGCTAAATGCGAGGTTTAAAATATGAAGGAATGCCTAAATCATATTCTTATCAAATGCAAGTTAAAAATTTCTCTTTGAAAGATCTAAAATGCTTGTTCTAGGAATGGTGAGACGACAAGGACCATTTTCTTCCTTAAAGGCTTATCCAGACACTCAAAACTCAAAATAACTAATCAGAATCTGCATACCTAGATGAATGTATTAATTTTCAGCTATTAAGTAAGAGAAAGAATAATGCTTAAGACTTTGTACCCAGCTGGAACTTTCATTCCACTAACCATCTAAAGGCAAGTTGGATTGCTTGAATAAGCAACTTATGGAATTCAAAGACTGGTTTAAAAATCCAAAAATTTTAAATGAATGAATGAAATGCATGAGTGTAAATGTATAGTCAACCTATATGTAACTAAGTATACTTAACTAAGTATATGAAGCTATATGCAAGTGTATATATGTGAATATGTACAAGTATGAAGTAATGAATGAGTATGTCACTATATGCAAGTAAAAAGGAAAAAATAATTTTTGCAAAAAATTTACCCTCTCCCCATACTCAGAATGAACATTGTCCTCAATGTTAAAAGAATGCAAGGAATGGGATAATTTGGCTATATGTGCATAGAGAATTATTACCCTGTTGCATAAGCGATAGCACAACTTGTGTTGAAAGTGACACAAGCTGAGATAAGAAGTGTTACCTCATTGAAGTGCAGCCAATTTAATTAGATAAAATTTGGACAGCTGCTGCACTCATTGCAAAAGAAACAGTGCGATGGAATCCATTAAATCAATTAAACTCAAAAAGTTTGGAATAGGGAAGTTAAGCTCAAAAATATAGCCATCAAGTGTAAATCCGAAATAGCAAATCAAAGCAAGTGAGCAATGTATTAAAGATATAAAAGAAAAATGTATTTTATGAGGAACTAAAAAAACTGAATAAGTAAACGGTTCAAGTAAAAGAAAAACAATACAAGCAAAATATTAACTAAATAAGTTCAAAATACTAATTAATTAAGCAACGAAAATAAAGACATGAAATGTTTTTTTTTTTTTTTATGCTCATTTGCTTGCAATGAATTGTATCCCATCTGCACAAGGAAATTAGAACAATGTTAAACTCTGAATAAGGAGTATAGAAAAACTTAAAACAAAAATATGAAAGAAATAAAGAATCAATGAAAAATTATGAGTTATGCACAAAAATGCTAAGTTTAGGTTTTTAGCTTGACCATACTCGCTCAAAATGTTATGGAGAATGAGAAAGATAGCAAGTTGCTATCTTCTCAATTGGCTCACCAACTGAATAGTGCCTCAATCTTTGTCCATTTACCTTGAAATTACCTGATTTTTCACCAAAAATTTCCACAGCACCATGAGGTAAAACTTTCACAATTTTTAATGGACCTGACCACCTTGATTTTAATTTTTCTGGAAAAAATTTTAACCTTGAATTGAATAAGAGAACCAAATCTCCTTCTTTAAAGTCCTTTTTCTTGATATGCTTATCATGCAATTTTTTAGTTCTTTCTTTATAGATCCTAGCATTTTCATAAGCATCAAGTCTCAATTCTTCTAATTCATCAAGTTGCAAAAGTCTTTTATGTCCAGCAGCTTGTAAATCAAAATTGATTGCTCTAATGGCCCAATAAGCTTTGTGTTCTAACTCTACGGGCAAATGACATGATTTCCCAAAAACTAACCTATAAGGTGTAGTTCCTATGGGGGTTTTAAATGCTGTTCTATATGCCCAAAGAGTGTCATCTAATTTAAGGGACCAATCTTTTCTGGACTTATTGACAGTTTTCTCCAAGATTTGCTTGATTTCTCTATTTGTGATTTCTACTTGGCCATTTGTTTGAGGGTGATATGGTGTGGCAATCCTATGCTTTACCCCATATTTTCTCATCAATTTTTCAAGTTGGTGGTTGCAAAAATGGCTTCCACCATCACTGATTATGGCACGTGGGGCACCAAACAGTCAAAACAAATTTTTGAAATTTCACCACAACTTTTGTATCATTGGTAGGTGTAGCAATAGCTTCTACCCATTTAGATACATAGTCCACCCCTACCAAGATATATTTATTCCCATAAGAAGATGGAAATGGCCCCATGAAATCAATTCCCCACACATCAAATAATTCAACTTCTAATATGGACTGTTGGGGCATCTCATCCCTCTTGGAAATGTTGCCTACCCTTTGGCACCTATCACACTTGCTTACAAAGTCTCTCACATGTTTAAACATATTAGGCCAATAGAAACCTGATGTCAAGACTTTTTCAACAGTTTTTGAGACACTAAAATGACCAACATATTCAGAGGAATGACAATGGTAAATAACATCATTTATTTCTTCCTCTGGTATACATCTCCTAATTATTCCATCATTACATCTCCTAAACAAAAGAGGTTTTTCCCAAGAATAAAATTTAACATCATGCAAGAATCTTTTCTTTTGCTGCCAAGACAAATCAGGTGGCAAGACACCACAAGACAAGAAATTCACAATATCAGCAAACCATGGAAGTGCAGAATTCAACACATACAACTGCTCATTCATGAAAAACTCATCAATTGGCACAATTTCATCATCTTTATTTTCAGTTTTTATCCTAGAAAGGTGATCAGCCACCACATTTTCAACACCCTTTTTATCTCTTATTTCCAAATCAAATTCTTGAAGTAATAAAATCGATCTAATCAACCTAGATTTAGCTTCTTTCTTGCTCATCAAGTACCTTATTGCTGCATGAGCAGTGAAAATAATTACCTTTGAGTTGACCAAATAAGAAAGAAATTTATTGAGTGCAAATACTACCGCAAGGAACTCCTTTTTCAGTTGTGGCATAATTAACTTGAGCTTCATCAAGGGTTCGGCTTTCATAGTAAATGGCATAAGGTTTTCTATCTTTTATTTGGCCAAGGGCGGCTCAACAAATAAAATTCGCTTGCATCACACATGATTTCGAATGGCAAAGTCCAATCCGGGGGTTGCATGATAGGAGATGTTGTTAAGGCCGTCTTCAACCTGCAAAAAGCAACCATACAATCTTGATTAAAATCAAATTTAACATCATGATTCAAAAGATTTGTTAAGGGTTTAGCAAGTTTAGAAAAATCCTGAATAAATCGCCAGTAAAACCCGCATGTCCAAGAAAACTCGCACTCCTTTGTGGTGGTTGGAGGGGCATTTTTCAATAATTTCTATTTTAGCTCTATCCACTTCAATTCTCCTATTTGAGATTAAATGCCTAAAGCGATTCCCTATTGGACCATAAAGTGGCATTTCTCCCAATTCAACACCAGATCATTATCAACACACCTCTACAAGATTTTAGACAAATTAGTCAAGCATGAATCAAAATTAGTGCCATATCCTGAAAAGTCATCCATGAAGACCTCCATAATTTCTTCAATAAAATCAGAAAAAATGGCCATCATGCACCTTTGAAAGGTGGCAGGCGCATTACACAATCCGAATGGCATCCTTTGATATGCAAAGGTGCCATAGGGACAGGTAAATGTAGTTTTTTCTTGGTCATCAGGATGGATTAGAATTTGAAAGAAACTAGAATATCCATCTAAGTAACAAAATTAAGAATGCTTGGCTAATCTTTCTAACATTTGATCCATAAAAGGAAGGGGAAAATGGTCTTTTCTTGTAGTATTGTTTAACTTCCTATAGTCTATGCACATTCTCCAACACTTGATTCTAGTGGGTATCAATTTATTATTCTCATTTTTAACAAGCTGTCACCCCACCTTTTTTGGTACAACATGCACAGGACTCACCCACTCCTTTATCGGAAATGGGGTAAATAATTCCAGCAGCTAGTAATTTTAGGATTTCCTTTTTCACAACATCCTTCATTGTAGGATTCAATCTTCTTTGGTGTTCAATGGAAGGTTTACTATTTGGCTCAAGGAAAATCCTATGCATACAAGCTGTTGGACTAATTCCCTTTATATCATCAATTGCATAACCCAAAACTCTCCTATATTCTCTCAAAACTCTCAACAATTTTTCAATCTCAATATCAGTTAAACATGCATTAATTATAACCGGATATGTTTCATTCGGTCCAAGAAAAGCATACCTGAGGTTGGAAGGAAGAGGTTTAAGATCTACCTTTGGGGCATCCTCTACCTTTAATGATGGTGGTTTGATCTCCAAATTTTGCACTCCTTCAAGTTGAAAAATTGTGGCTTCAGGATGTGGTGGAGAGCTCTCCAAGTGTTGTGCAAAAGCAGCTATGTTGAGATTGTCATCATCAATGCTCCCACCATGGACTAAGCAATTTTCAAGTGGGTCTTGTGGATAGCTTTTTCTGAAATGCTCTTGAACAATCTCATCAATAATATTTACCCGCAAACAAGACTCAACTTCTTCATGTTTCCTTTTCATGGCTGGATTGATGTTGAATATCATTTGATCATCTCCCACTCTAAGTGTCAATTTCTCACCCTTCACATCAATTAATGCACCAATTTGTTGCCAATAAGGGTCTTCCCAATAAGATAGGAACTTTTGTGTCTTCTTCCATATCTAAAATGACAAAGTCCACCGGAATGTAGAATTTCCCAACCTTGATAGGCACATTTTCTAGAATGCCTTCTGGATACTTAATTGAACGGTCAGCCAATGAAAGATACATGTTTGTGGGCTTCAACTCTCCCATATTCAACTTCTCATATATTGAAAGAGGCATTAGGCTGACGCTAGCTCCAAGGTCACATAAAGCATTTGCCACACAATTATCACCAATATGACAAGGAATGGATAACACACCCGGATCTTTGAGTTTGGGAGGTAACTTCTTCTGGATTATAGCCTTTGCATTGCTCACCCAAGTTGATGGTCTCATAGACTTCTAGCCTTCTCTTGTTGGTAAGAATCTCCTTCAAAAACTTGGCATAACTTGGCATTTGGGATAGTGCCTCAGTGAATGGCACATTGATATACAACTTCTTTAGCACTTCAAGGAATTTGCCAAATTGTTTGTCTAGCTTATGCTTGATGAATCTTTGAGGGTAGGGAAGGGTGGGCTTGTAAGGTTCAGGTGGGATGTATGGTTTCTCTCCCTCATCTTGCTCACTTTTGCTTTCTTCTTCTTTTTCATTTTTCTTGCTCTCAACTGAATTTTCTTCTTTTGTGCTCTCTTTTTCTTCTCTCTTGTTTTCACTCTCTTGACCAACTTTTTTACCACTTCTCAAGGTTACAACCTTACATTGTTCATGAGGGTTTTGTGGTTGGCTAGGTAGTTTCCCATAGGAATTGCTTCCCGATGAGCTTGCTTGTTGCGCCAATTGAGTCTCCAACATGCGGTTGTGGACTTGTAATTGATCCATGGTTTGTCTCATGTGTTGCATTTCTTCCTCCAATTTGCTATTCATCTTACTTTGTTCAGCAAAAAATTTCTCCATCATGCTTTCCAAGGTTGGCTTCGGTTCATAAGGTGGAAGGGATTGTTGTGCTCTTGCTTGATATCCAGGTTGTGACTGGCTTGTGGGCTGAAATTGAGGCTGAAATTGAGGCCTATTTTGCTGCATAAACTGTTGGTTATGAGCATAATTTGAGCTTTGGCCTTGTTGAGCAAAAGTTGCTTGTGGCCTCCATGTTGAGTTGTTCACATTAGAGTATGAATTTCCCATAGGTTTCTGTTGATAACCTCCTGCATAAGCAGCTTGTTCTTGCAAATAATCATCACCATAAGAAGAGCAATCAACTCCACAACTTTGGGTTCCATCTGTGAAGGCAACTTGTTGCATAGTTGTAGGAGTTGAGTTTGTTGCCTTTGTGCAAAAATCACTAAGGAGCTGAGTCAACTGATCAAATCTTGCATTCATGTAGCTAACTGAGTCAAGTTCATAAATCCCAGCCTTCTTTGGCTCAAGTGCTCTAGGATTTCCCCATAAATGGGTATTATGAGCAATCTTCTCTAATAGATCATAGCATTCTTCACTTGTCATTCTCATGAAATCTACTCCTGCTTGTGAATCAATTGTGTTTCTTATGGCTGGAGTAACTCTGGTATAGAAATTCTGAACAATCATCCATTTGGGTATTTCATGATGAGGACATTGCCTTTCAAGCTCCTTAAATCTCATCCAAGATTCATACAAAGTTTCATCATCTCTTGGTTTAAAAAGCTACCATCAAATTTCTCAAATGAGTGGTCTTCCCAGGTGGGAAAAATTGAGATAGAAAAGCTTGAGATAGCTGCTCCCAAGTAGCTATAATAGCTTGTGGAAGTGAGTCATACCACTCCAATGCTGAATCCCGAAGAGAAAATGGAAATAAGGTGAGCCGAATCACTTCATCTGAAACTCCAGGTTGTCTTTGTGTGCCACATATCATCAAAAATTTCTTCAAATGAGAATGAGGATTTTCAAGTGGACTACCTCCAAATTGTGAATTCTGAACCATTTGAATAAGACCAGTCTTTAAATCAAATTGATTAGCTCCAATAATAGGTATGTTATCTCTCACATCTGCACATCTAGGAAAAGCATAATCCAACATGGATCTTCTTTGAGGATCATTTTGATTAACAACTACATTTTGCCCGTTTTGCTCATTTCCTCCATTGTCTCCACCAATAGCTCTATTTTGATTCTCCATATTTTCTATTGTCTCCTCTTGCTCAAATCTTTGTTGTTCTTCTTTTTCTGCTTCTTTTCTTCTTTTGTACTCCTTTTTGTTGGCTCGACAGAATTTTTCAATTTCATGATTGAACAACAATTCGGTATCACTTGTGCTTTTCGATCGTCTCATAAACAAGAAAAGTACCTGAAAAACACAAGGAACAATAGTAAAAATAAAAGAAAATAAAAATTCTAATTAGCTTAAAACAATTAAATTCCAACTTAAAAACAAACAATTCTCCGGCAACGGCGCCAAAAAAACTTGATACGGTGTGTCCGCAAGTGCACGGGTCACAGTAGTATAGTTTTAAAAAAATGATATCGATCCCACAGGGAATTGTGCTTAAATTGGAAATAAAAGTATAAGCTAATTAGAATGACAAAAATTAAAGATGTAAAATGAAATTTGGAATTAAAATTGGTATTTGAGGAATTAAAACTAAATCAAACAATTAACAAAAATTAATTAAACTAGATTACCAAAAATTAATTTGAAATTTCTATTTATGAAATTTGAGAGGAATTAAATCTAAATTCAATAAAAAATAAAGTGATTCTAGAGATTGGATTTAAATTGGATTTAAATTTAAATTGGATTTAAATTGAAATTGCTATTTATGAGATTTGGAGGATTTAAATCTAAATTCAATGAAAATTAAATTGATTCTAGAGATTGGATTTTCAATATTGTTTGCATGTGGTTTATCCTTAATTTAGCTAAACACATGAGAATTACAATTTTGAGGGAAATCAATTCTTAAATTTTTGAAACCTTTTTCAAGCATTTCAAAGTTGGTTTTCATTAAATCAAATCCTGTTTTCACGGTATTTCAAACCTAACAAAAACCCATTTAAAGCTCTAATTGATTTTTGGAAAGTTCCCCTTAATCCTCTTAGCTTATCTCTAACACCAAGAAAATAAAGTTTATTGCAAGATTATCTATCCCTAATATTCACTTTTCAGTCCATCTATTAAGGATTAAATCTTAACTTAATGAGGGCTCATTCATCAAGCAAGGCAACAAGCTCACAAGCAATAAATCAAAATGTAACAAATCCCATTTAAATGGCTAAATCAGTTCAAAACCACAATACAAATCAATATTTACAAACCCATCTCTAGAATCTCAATCAACTACTCACAAATCATTGTTTAAAGACAAACCCAAATGTATAAATGAAGAAATAATGGAAGTGTAAGCTAAGGGGTAGAAAAACCCAGAAATATGCAGCAGATTCTGCTGCAGAAAAGTGCAGAAAACGAGTTCTGCAGGCTGCTGAAAAAAAATGCAGAAAGTGCTCCCTCCTTCTCTTTCTAATCTTGCCAAAAATGCCTCTCTTGCTCTCTATGGAAAGAAAATGATAAAATGAGGCTTTATATAGGCTAAGGGTCTGCCCTAGAATGGGTAAAAGGGGGAAGGTTCCAGAGAAAGTGAGGTAAAAAGCTGGAGTAACGGAAATGCCACGTCAATTATTTCCAGTAAAAATGACATAAGCCGAGTCAGTTGTGTCGTGGGTTGTGTTGCGGGTTGTGTCGCTCTCGGCGTGAATATCTGATGATCAACACAACCTGCGATATAAGCTAATTCGGTTGTGCTGCAAGTTGTGTCGCTCTCGGCCATTTTTTTACTCAACTTCAAAATTTTTGCAATTCGACTTTAATCTCCTCCAAATGGCTACTCTGATCAAAATACATCAAATTTCTCCAAATTTACCCTACAAAACAAATAAATTCTAAAAATTAAACTAAGAAAAGTGAAAATTGCAAAATTGACTAAATATATACTAATATGTATAATAATGGCTATGAACAAGGGTAAATTATGTGCAAAAATTACACCTAAATGATGATCTAAAATGCATGCATCACCCCACCTAACTAATTGATGAGTGTGGAGCATTCCTCTTGTACGAGGAAGTTTAAGGCTTCATTGTGATGCTTCACATTCCAAATCAGCAGGGGAGGCAGGATTAGCCACATTCTGCAGAGATTATAGAGGCTTTATTATTGATGGTTTGTCGTCAGTTAAACCATTATTCAAATTTAGTTGAAGATTGTCTCTAGTAGCTGGAAGATTAGCAGTAAGAATGGATATGTGATCACGCTAATTAGCCATGGCATTGACCCACAAATTCACCTGATATGTTGTTGAATGACATAAAATTTTCCAGTTTCTTTCTAAATTTCAATTTCAAGTACACAAAAGGAAAGAACCTCTATAATTCAGGACATTAGTATTGCAAAAACAAATCGTTCTACTCTCTATGTTGGATACTGTAAAGCCTGATGATCATACAATTACTATGGTGCATCGATAAGCCTTATTTTCCAGGCTATCATTCATTGGTGTCTATTCCGCAGATGCTCTTTTTTAAGAGCCAAGAACTTAGCTGCTAGCTCTTCATAGTTTGGCAATTTAGGGTGGACATGATTAGGAGACTGAATAGCAAAAGAACTGGACCTAAATGCGTTTTCAGTTTGATCGCCCTTAGACCGCTCTTGGGGCATTGTCATGGCTCTCAAATAAGGGGGCTTTGGTGCTTTTCTTGTCAAAGGACTAGTAGCCTTAGGTGATGAATTATTAGAAGCAAAATGGCTGCCTAGAGGATCAAATTCATCGACCTTTCCTTTCGCTACCTTGCTTCGCTTATCAGGCTGGCAATCTGAATTGGTTAAAGAGCTGAATGCACTACCACCAAATTCACAGCTTCTTCTTCTAGGCCTCTGATCAGGAAAGGTATACCATTCCATTTCTGTGTCTGGTTTTCCAATCCTACAACACTTATGACCATGCTTTTGTTCTAAGCCATGACTAATCGTGTCATTCTGCTTTGGACGAGGAGATTTCTGATCATCTCTGCCATCACCAATATAAAAATAATACGGATGGCAGCAGCACTCAGCCTCAAGATTAAAGCAGCAGCAGGAGTGAGGATGTTTCTGCCTCTTCTCTTCATGAAATGCCTGCTCGCTATTTTGTACTACATTCTTCCTTAGATGCTTACTGTGAAGATGTGACCTAGGATTTGGAGATCTCGTGTATGGCTCGTCATAATAAATCAAGCATTCAATATCCTTCACACTTGAATTTCCTCGAGAGAAGGATCTCCTCCTTGTTCTTTTCCTGACAGCCTTTTCTCTCTTTCTTGTGCTACATGAGCTTGAGGAATCACTATAACAGTCTTCAGCTTTTCCATCTGTAGGCAGCACAGATGATTTGAACTTGAAAATCCTTTGGTCCTGGCAGCTTCCTTCATTCTTAATGGATTGTTGAACCTCCTCTATGTCATCAAGATAGGTTATCATTTCCTCGGGAAGCTGAGGCAAACTTTCTGAAGAAGAAGCTGTCATCTTTCGCTCTTGCTTGTGATCTGAATTGGGAACGTAAGCTCTGCAAGTTTTCTGACTTTCATCAGAACCAAAAGCTACAGCTTCGAATTTGTGGGGAGACTCCAATCCTGCTTTTCCATTCATCGGAGACTTCATTATATCTGGTGGAGATCGCTCAACTATAGAAGAAGTAATGGAAGTACTCATCTTGTCTTCCTGATGAGCACCGAATGGTATGGTACTCATCACAGTAGATGCTGCATCTGCATATTTGGCTTTTCCCTCTTTATCATAAGTTTGAAAATCAATATCTAGTACCTGTGATTACGGTAAACAAAAGGACTTGAACTGAATCTGATAAAGGAAATCTACGTTAAATTTGAAGTATTGACAGAAGTATCAAGCAATACCTGTTGCTGAAGTTCAGAAGTGTATGCAAGTGCAAAAATCTCGGGCTTGAGGCTGTAATCTCTAGATATCTGAGCTACTAATTTTTGCTTCACATCATCAGGAACTGATTTAATGGACAGTTTCTCTTTCACCTAAAGCGACAATTAATAAAAAAAGGCAAAAAAAAAAAAAAAAAATCCATGGTGTTGTATTGATATAAGAAAACCATAATCCATAAAAACCTGGAGGTTGACAAGATTGCCAGGCAATAGTTCAAGAGCTGTCATTTCAAATCTCTGGCCATAACGCTCTCCAAAGAGCTTGCGGATAGATCGAAGCTCTGGTAGATCCCCACATCTTGCAGAGGCAAATATAAGACTCGAAACTGCTTCATTGATATCATTGGGACAATCCCTGAGACCACAAATTTCCAAGAAAGATTTGATGATGGTTTTATAACACACTACAGGAGGATCAAACAGGTGACAAAAGCAAAATTGCATACTTGTGCTTGCGGATATACGATATGTGGACGAGGATAAAATCACAGAAATTGTCCAGTAATTCATAAATGTCCATAATGGTTTCATCTATAAAAAGATGCTCAGCCTGAAAATGAGGAAATCACAAGGGAGATTTCTTGTTAACACAAAAAGCTATGAATTGAGTAGCCAGCAATGAGATTTTTATAATGAAATATACCCGATTGAAGGCAATATCTTCATAGCCAATCTTGATGAGCTGAGCCACGTCCTCCCTAATCTGCCTCACAATTGAATACCTTTTGGTCTTTAACAGCTTGAGTCGGCACTGAACTCGTTTGATCAGCTTCTTGCTGCAAGCAAAGAAACAAAAGGAAATCTTGTTACAACAACAAGAAGAAAACAAGAACAAGAAACTCAACCCGATACTAGTAACTCACCATTTAGAAGCTTTTCGCCACCCAAACAAGAAATCAAACATCTCTCAATGTTTTCACTCTGCTTTATTCTTGAAGTAACAGTAGTAGAATTCAATAGGAAGCTGAAGTTGGGAGTGAGTTTACATGTTGCAGGGGAAAGAAGAATGGATTGAAAATGGAATGTTTTAAGGAGAAGGTGAAGAAGAGCTAACCGAAGCAACATGGGATATGAAGTACATGGCAGTTAGTAGTTGGTTTTAGGAGAAGTGGGTTTGAAAAAATTGGAAGAGAGTGGCGCACGCTTCTCTCCCTCCACTCAGGAAAAAAAACTGCTCCTGTTCCTTCAGTTGTTCAGACACTTGGCTCATTTTAAAACAGAGGAAAACAGGGGGCCTTTTATTTATTTTTTAATCTAAAACACATAATATAATCTTGACCCGGTTGAACCTTTTTTTTAATCGAATATTTATATCAAAATTAATGCATAATTAATTAAAAAATATATAAGTAAAATTATAAGTATATAAATATAATTATAAATATTTAATTTAAAAATTTAAATCTCATTTATATACAACATTGATTAGATAGAAATTCATACAAAATCAAATAAAATGTGAATAATAATTAAAATAATAAATATAAAACCTTAATGTAAATTTTTGATTTAAAGATTGTTAATCTCGTTCTCATGTGCTATAGTCACATTCTTTAATTTATTCTTCAATTTTGTGGTGGGGTAGAAAGTGGAGAGGCTCAAACTCAAATTGATGGTTTAAAGTTAGATTTATTTCCCAAATTAAGAGACTTATATTTTATGGCTGTTGAGCCTTTAATTTTTTTTGTTTAATCTTTTGGATAATAATCCTTATGTTAAGAGCAATGTTATAAATAAATAAATAATTTTTATCAAGAATTTACTTGAATATTACTTTCCTTAGATATTTCTAGAGGAGTCTATTATAAGAGGTAGTGGTGGTAATGATCCAAGACTTTTGATTCTAAATTTCTAATCATGAGAAAGAAAATGGGTGATGGCCAATTAAGTTTGGGTGAGTAGGTTTAGAGTTGAAAGTGGTCTATGGTTGAGGCTTTGCTTTTGAAAATAATATAAATTCACTTTGTATAATCAAAATGCATTGATGTCAATAAAATCTTGAAAATAATTATTAAAATCTTAATTTAATATTTATATATAATTTATTTATTTATAATTTTATGCACATTAAACATAAGTAAATATTAATTACAAAAGAAAAAGTTCTTAACCATTAATAAATATAATTTTGCATGTTTATCATTTTATAATTCAATGATTTAATGCATGTTTCTTAAATATGTGAGATTCAAATCTGTAAATTCCTATATGTATGTATATATATGCAAAAGAAGAAGGATTACCCTAGACTACATTATCAAATTATACCAGTTTATCTTATGAATGGTTTAAATGGAGAAGGACAATGATAAACTTATAAATTCCAACATGGCAATAAATAAAACATTTAACATTATTGAAGAAACTGTTATTAATGAGAATATCTTATTTATAGAGTATTAAAAATTAAATTTAAAATATTTTAATTAATTTTTTTTAAAATAATTATTTTTTATGACATCTAAAATAATATTTTTTTCAAAAAGTGATTATTCTTATCTTTTTAACTCAAGTCGATATAATTAATTTTTTGAAATTAAAAGAAAAGAAAATTTATTTTATCTATTATAAATTTAAAATTAAATATATAAATCTTATTTATTTTATATATGAAGTTCCATTTAATTTATGAAAAATAATTTATATATAAAAAATATTTTTGATGCACATTATTTTTTAAAAACATGTTATTGGTGAAAATATTTTCATTATTTTATTACAATATTAAATTAATAGTGTGTATTTCTGTTATGCATGTATAACTGTTTTTATCTTTTCATAAGAATTAAAATTGTTAAAGTCTAAAAAAATATTTTTTTTAAAAAAAAGAAGTATTTTTTTTAAAAATAAATTATTTTTTTTATAGAAAATAAATACAAACACACATTTATATAAGTGATACATTTTTTTAATAAAATCATGATAATTGTAATAAAACGTGTTAATTTTTATGAGCTTACATAATTAATGTGAGACCCCAAAATATTAATTTACTAATGAATCCACCCCAAATTTTTTTCACCATTAACCCACATACATCAATTCAACTTTTTTTTATTAAAAATAAATACACACATAAAAAAAAAAACATATTTTTTATTATTATAATTTTATTTAAGCTCACTAATCGTTATAAGTCTATCCACACCATTCCACAACCAAAGTGGAATTGGAAGCATCCATTTTCTTGTACCTTAAATTCACCCTGAACTGAATCTATTTAAGAATTTTGCTTAAAAGAAAGTTCACATGTATATAATTCGTATCGGCCAGACATAGATGGGACAAAAAGAACCTTAATTCACACAAAAAGCTGACATGCTGGTTAAAGCTAAAATGGAAACTAGAGGAGCTTCAATAAAGAAAAGACTTCGTGGTTGTTAGCTCTGCGGTCAAAGAAACAGGTAATCAAACCCACCTCTCTCTCTCTCTCTCTCTCTCTCTCTCTCAGCTGGTGACCAACTTCTGTCATGGGCGATTGGCATGCAACTGGGCAGAATGGTGGGCTGGGGTGAGTGGGTCCTTGCTTACGCATGGAGGAAACCCTGTGGGGACCTAATGATGATGGGGCCAAGCCAAACACACAAACATGATTCATTGACTCTGACAACTTTTCATATTTAATTTCTTTATTCTGTTGTACTGCTTTTCTTGAAGGACAAAAGAGAATGTTTTTGTAATGATTAGCTCACGATGATCCAACCATGATTCAATTGGTTTAAGAGTGCATCTTGTAGGTGTTTGTGGTTATGCCCGTGGGAGTTTCATTTAAATTCTTGTTTAAATAGTTGACCACTGCATTGCAGAGTGAGGATTAGGTTAGGTGCCTTGAATTAGAATTTTTCTTTTTCATTTTTTATTTATTTTCTTGGGTCACCTCTTGTTTTCCATAAATCCTCTAAAGATTTCTTAGCAGTTAATAGGGCTCAGAAAAAAAGAACAGATAAGTCTGCTGAAGCAAGTTCCTGCAAAGTTAAAGCCTTTAGAGCACTGACATGATTGGTTAATTCACCTTCAAGAGTGTTATGAAGAAGGATGAGAACCTCCCTTCAAAAACCTGGATGTTACCTAGATTTTTCGATTTGATGGACCTTGTAACATTTTGGTCTTCAGAGCAAAACTGGAAATTTGGAAGTAAAATTGTGCTTTTCTTGCTCCAACTATCCATAAAACATTCCTATAAAAATCCAAAGTCTCTTTTATTATTAATGCTGCCATTTAAATTTATTACATTGGCATCTGTTCTGAGCTTTCAATTTATATCACCGAAATTGAGGATGTCATAATTTTGCGTAGCGTAGGGCACTGATTTTTGCTATTGCTTAGAATTAGTTATACAAACTCTGGCGATCATCTCTATTTCACGAGCTAGTTCTTTGCTCAAAATATCAGCTCGTTCATCTTGTCCACCAGCAAAGCTATAGACCCGATATGCTAGCTGAAAAGCCCTCCAAAGCATATTTTCACTTGCCTTTAATTGGCCATCACCTATTTTCCCGCTTTCTGCACTCTCTGCTTCCTTTGCCTCCCTCCATTCCTAGATCAAAAGGCCAAAAGGTTCAGAACTGTTCTGAGTTCGTTCAGAAGTATTTGTTAGTGGGATAAGCTATAAGTTTCTCTTTCTTCTTCTTTCCTCTTTTATATCCTTTGCTAATCAGGTAATCTATGAAGATAAAAATTACCTTAAGTGCAACCTCCATGCAGTTTGAAGAAACATCTACCATTAATTCCTTAGTTCGCACCAAAATGTTGGAGTCAAAATCGATGTTGTTGCTCCGGAAACGCTTAGACTCTTCATCTTTGCTTCTTTCCAGTGCATCTATTTCTCCCTTGATCTGCTTGCAAATAATTCTCATAATCAATGGCAAACAGGGTTGCCAGGAAAATTCCAATTTGTCTTTTCACATGTCTGGAAAAGCTTACCTTGTTAAAGTAGGATTCAACCTTGCTAAGGTGCTGATCTAAAGGAGGCATTACTTTCCACTTTTCCAGTTGGGTAGTTATTTCTTCCAGTTTTAAATGTAGTGCCGCTGCTGCTCTTAATGTATCCAGTTTCTTTGTGGGAAACCCTTCAAATCTTGCCAGCACCTGCATTGTAAGGAACTGAATGAGTATTTCCCTTCATCTCTTCTGTGAGGAATTGGAGAATGTAAACAACGAATAAGCAGCTGCTACGTTAGTTAATCAGCTTCAGGTTACTTTGTTATATTAGCTGATATATAAAGGGAGATGAGTTGTAAATCATCACTTGATCAATAACAAGAAACGTCCACTTCTCTCAAGAAGTTATCCTTCATCTCTCTTCTCTTTCTCTTCTTCTTCTTTCTCTTTTTTCTTTCTGTTTGCCTCATTTTCCTCCTCTTTCACAGCTACCAAGCACTTTTGTTTGAACCTAATGAGCTTGGGTCCTAACATTTTCATGCCAAGAATTCAGGAGATTGAATTATAGATTTCCCTGCTCCTTCCTTTTTGTGGATCAACAACACAATAACTAAGCAGTGAACATTGTCTAAATCAAATAGGCAAAGAAATGAATATGTAATCGGCCAATTGAGTATTATCAAGTCTCTGTCACCTGTGTCTCATCAGTCAATTTCTCCAAATGTTGCTCCACATACTTGTGAAATTTAACAAGTTCAGTCATGTCCTTGGTTTGGAAGGAATTAATGGCAGCTTTGATCTCCTTGATTGATTTTGCGTGCTTCTTGACATCTTCTTCAATCTGTTGGAAATATGCCGATCTATGATGCCCATAGAAGAAAACCAAGTGCTAAGTGAGAGAGCACCATAATTGTTGTGTTCTAGTCTGGGATTCTACGAGCAGCAAAAGCTGGAAGCATACCTTTTTGTCATCTCTGCCAGTGCATCAGCCATTCCCTGTTTTCCCCCTGCAGGTCCTCCTCCAATTTTAGGTTTTCTCCCTTCAGAAGGTTTAACACGTAAGCCACACCCTTCCACCTTCTCTTTGAGAAGCCTATACATGTTTCCCATATAGCTTGATCTCTTTAATTTGGTATTTTTCCTTGGGAGCGGTGCCTTTGCCACACCAAGTGGAGGAGGGGGTGGTGGTGGTGTAGCTCCATTTACTGGTGGCGGTGTAGCTCCCTTTGCTGGTGGCATGGGAATTGGTGACACCGGTGCCAATCCCACAGAAGGTGGTACTAGTGGAGGTGCTGGTGTTCCATTTGAAGGTGGATTGACGGGTGGCAAATGGATGTCTGGTAGCATAATTGGAGCTGGACTGGACACTGCCAGTGGAGGTGGGTTCGATACTGCTGCTGATCCTTTTGCGTCAGACATCATGTTGGAATCAGAACTCGGAATATTTGGAAAATTGTAAGAGTTTTTGGAATCTTTTGGCTCTATGTTACTCACTTTAGCTGGCAAAACATCTTCCTTTTCTACCTTCGTTTCAGCAACTTTTTGATCCATTACTTTCATTTGATTATGAAAGTGAGCAGACTTTGTAGGGAACAAGTTGAATGGGAGGTATTTTATTTCAATTGGCCTCAATTTCTCCACTGCCTGAAGTCTGAGAGGCAACAGCAAAGGTGAGGCATATGTAGAATTTGCAAACTCAGCAAGTTCCATAGGAAAAGAAATTGCAGAAGAGAATGCTGCCGGAGTATCTGGAGAAGGCCAGGTATTTTTCTTGTTTGAGTAAGACTCTCTTAAAGAATCCCCAGTTGTTGAATCTTGTATAATGCCACCATTGTTCTTCTCGTCTTCCTCCATCACATCAAACATTTTCCTTGCAATGTCAATTATGTTGTTGAGCTTTGCAAGGACTTTTTGACCTTCAATATGAAATATTTATCACTCTGAATTAAAACTACAGTTTATGTAGCATTTATGGCAGAAGAGAAAACATCTTACTAAGTTGCTCCAAAGTGCCATCCTCCATGCTGTCATTTGTTTTATAGCCTGAGGTGCTTATCCACTTGTGGTTTTTCACCCATGAATCTCCAATGGCTTTCAAAGCATCATAAAGGTGGTGCAATTCCTATGCAAATGTATTTTTCCATCAGATTGCAGGTGCAAGTACTAATCAGATAGTTTGATATGTATTTCAGGTAAATGAACCTGATACAAGGAGACATCTTCTGTTTCTCTGGTCAAGTTACCATTTACAACTTTGGGGTATAAGTGGTAGAGATCTTCAACCGTGTCCATCACCAACTACCATAAGATTCAGAATAGGAAGTTTTCAAGAATAAATGATTGGATTAAAAACATCCATGCTGTCACTGTAAGTAAATAGATGAGTACCTCATGGATGGGACCAGAACCGTCACAAGGAGGTAGGTCAATGACATCTCTAAAGGTTAGTATCCTTTTTCGGAGCTCCACCATCAACAATAAATTTGCTGCCCATCCACATGTATTGCTTCTCATCATGCTCGTCATTTCCTTAGGATTCTTTGTTGCCTGAAGCAGAATTTTATTTCTGTCAACAAAATTATTCCATTGAACTGAATACATTTCAGATTGCCCTCACAACCACCCCACCCCCACCCCCTCAAATTTTGTCTCAGGTTCTTGTAAAATTGTCCTGTTTTCTTGAAATGCATTGATCTAGACTATCCAATGGATCATGCATTTACAAGACGTTATCAAAAATTTGAATCAATATTCATAATATTTTGTGCGTGTGTGATATAATCGTCCATCATTTATGTGATTCGCTTGAATCACGATAGAACAATATTGGCACAACAGCTGACTAGTTTCCAATTCTTATTCACAGACATGCAAACATCTTCAATGTCCAACAGCTGGAAACTAAGATTAGAATTAAAGAGGAAAAAGAAAAAGGTGAAATTCAAATTAAGAAAAAAGAAGCTGCAATTTCAGTATTGGATAGGGTTATACCAAAATCCAGAAAATATGTTAACGATGCAAATGTGCAAAAGAGACCGCAGCAGCGACGTCAGTGACCTCTGATGGGATCAACCAAGGCAAGCCAGAAGCCAGGCAGAGTTTTTTGTTGTCTTTTTTTTGAGGTTATAAATGGCTAATAAGTTTGTTTCCAAAAAAGTAGAAACTGATTGGTTTAGATGTTGCCACTTGTCTGTGCACTCAGGTCTAAAATAACTGCCAAGATGGTATGTCATGTCATCAATGTGTCGATCCCTTTTATATTATATTATATTTTATATATATTAGCTTCCCAAAATTACAGGAACAGCCTACAATCTTCAGTTCCCTTTTGAATGCAAAATTTTCAATCCAGTTAAGAACATGATTAATGAAAATGTATCTTTTGCAGCCAATGTTGCATTTTGCTTGGAGTTCTAGTAAGAAATTAGGTGACAATATCGTAGATGAATTTAGCTTGACCTCTACAACAAAGATTTTGTTTTCCCCTTTTTTAATCTTCAAATTAGAAAAATACTAGCAAAGAGCCTAAAACAGAGGATCATCCTTGACAAGGATTGCAAACTTGAAAGGCTTTTAGATTGAAACTAACTACGTAAATTTATACTTTTAGCCAGTGAACTTCACCATATTTCCTTGAAATTGATAAATATGTTTGGTTAATTTCAGCTTCAATGACTAGTGGTCTTATACATTTCCATCACCATTTATTTTGTGAGAAAATGGAAGGAAACAGAGCAAGATGTTAATGAATTTCCTTTCGTATTGATCAAATAACGTTTTCTTGCTTTGTGATTAGTAGCTAGCCCAATTGAGTAGCAAAAGAACAAAGATTGATCATTTCTAATTCTAAATTAATAATAAGGGGCGTGTCTGTATTACAGGAAATTGACATTGCTCTCGAGAAACACCACATATACAAATTCCAATTCCAACAAAAGCCTATATTATACTATCTAAATCTGCAGATACATGAAAATATTAGTCTGTAACATGGTCTTTCCTGATAAGCAATCGAAAATTCCTCAGATGATTTTGATTTGATAACTGAGAGAAGCAATTGGCTCCAAATGATATTAGCTTATTGTGCTTCTCCAAGAATAAGCTAATAATATTAACAAGGAGAAGGAGAAGAGGAGAGCAAGTAATTGGATTTAAAGTTCCACTGCATAGTGATAAGTGCTTGATAAAATTCTGGCTTTCTTTTTAGGTGACAAGTTATCAACCACCAAAGAACAGTTGAGAAGAACCGTGACTTGTCTCATTGGGAAATCACGAATTACCACAGAGATAGGTGCCTTTACCTCTACAAGTAGAGGGATTTGTCCTGATTTTCGATTTTGCATGAGAGCTTCTTGAAGGCCTGATCCAAATTCACTGTCTCCTTTCAAAAGAATTTGGATCATAGTTGTGTTTGAATGGGGTTGAAGAAAGGCGGGAAGTTTTCCAGCACAAAGAACAGAGTCTTTATATGTTACAACAACAGAGCTGTCCTTGCCATATTGGAAACCAATGTGCTGGTTGGGATTGTCAGATTTGACAGTAACAACAAATTCAGTATGGAGACTAAAATCTTGCTGAACATTGAAGGCATTGACATCGAAACGATCAACGTTATAGCGAGGAATTTCAGGCTGCAACATAGAGTAAAGATAAAAAGCAGCGCCACCAAGAAGGATGATCAACGCAAACCAGAATAAAAAGCAACAACACAGACATTTTAGGCAACAGCTTCCACTGGATTTACCAGGATGGCTTGAATGGTACCTAGGAATGTTTCTCCTCTTGGGAGGAGGTCTTAGATTCGTTGAATGATTACTGTTCAGCATCACATACTTTGGTTGGTAAGGGGGTTGAGTTTCCATTGATACCTCAAGGTCAAGAGGAGGGGTAGACCCTGAGGTGACCACATTCCATAAGAGAAGGGAGTGGCTCTTCTCCTTCTCAGCCAAAAATCTTGGACATGGAAGGAAATTTTCCTCCTTTGGTTAAGGACATTGCTGCACGTGTGTGGACATGGAGCAACATTGAGTAATTAGCTTGGCTGTTAGATAACTCTCTTTCCTATTTTAGACACCAACCCCATTTGGGGTCCTGTGACTAATGTGATTTTTGCTTTGTTTTCATTGGCAAAAAGTTCTTCAATTTATAAACATTCTACATATTTTTAAGCTCCTCCAAACACATACTAATTTAGGAATATTCAACTATATCATTTCTTCAATTAACTACTTGTAAATTTTAATTGTGCATGGTAAATGATATGTTTTGTACTTGTAGCTAGAATTTTTTAATAGATAACAATATCATATATACTTCAAGAATCCACTTTGTATGCACATCACAATTGAAATCAATATTAAAATCAGAATCGAGCAGAATCGAACGTAATAGATATTGGTTCACACGTGGGAGGAGAGTAGTACATATATATGATCATATAATATAAACCTACTTAAACTACAACTTAATTTTCTAGTCTGTCCATAACTATAATTTTTGTTTCTTTACCTAACCTTCTACCCAATACAAATTTACCTACATGTAGTTGGGTTCCGACTTCTATGCGGTATAGGATGGAGCATGTCTATAATTGAGAAGGAAATTAAAAAAGCGTAGAAGTAAGATAAAGATTTTTTTATATAATAATATTTCATAATATTTGTGATCAAATATTTAATTTAAGAACTTTAAATTCATTCTTATAATGAGATTGCAATTATTTCACACTAATTTGGAAAAATGGACCACCAATTATAAGTCTATGCTCAAATCCTTAGATGCTTATAATTTAGAAATTGCTAATTAAGTTGCTATAATTTATTTTTTTTTCTTTTTTTAAGGTAAAAGGGATGTTGCTCTCTCAGTCTAATATCAAGGTATATCACCAATCTTATTGAGGGATGTAAGTGAAATTCAAGGTATATCATCAATCTTATTGAGGGATTTAAGTGAAATTTATAAACCACTTATTAAAAATGATGATGATATAACTCGAATTCTCAATTTAATGGCGGCTGATAGAGTCTTACCTATTGAACCACTCTCATTGACTAATTTAGAAATTTCCTTTTGGTAAGAGGGGTGTGTTAAAATATGAATATCCATCAAGTAAAAAAAAGAGCACACACAAGGTGGTCCCAGGAGGCTCATGCACACCTTCATTTACTATATAGCAGCGGAAAACATTAATGGCAATCACATTAAATATTCAGTACCCAATTTATTGTTATTATAAGCTTTTAATAATCCTCTTTAGAAATTCAAGAAAATTTGAAAATCCCTCCCATGCATGCATTGATGGCTATGTATGTATTGTCTTACTGCTTTATAGTCAGAGATCACGTAAAACAAACACTTTGAATTCAGTAAATTCTTCCAATGCTTTCAATGCATGCATCACCTTAATTTCTTGTAATTTATTAAGGTGGAGACCTATAGCTTCAGTCCTGTGACTACTGTGCACCCTTTTTCATGTGACCGCCTCTCATCACCCTTCATCATCACCACCCTCTCTTGCCTGTGATTTGCTTCAATATACTCTCCCTCTTCCTCTCTTCTTCATACCCTTTATATATTCCTTCTTCTTCCATTCTGCTTCCTCATCCCTTGTCCCAGTTTTTCTCCTTTACTCCCTCTCTTTCTCTCTCTCTCTGTCTCTCTCTCTCTCTCTGTCTCTCTCTCTCTATATATATATATATATATATACACACACAGAGAGGGAGAAAAACACTTAGCAAAAGCATACATATTTCATCAAAAGCCATGAAGGGTTTTGTTTGTGTTGCTCTATTAGTCATTGCTTTTCTTTCTCTTCCGGCTGTAATATCTGCAAGGCACATTGGCAGGCCACGAAAACGTAATACTCTCTCTCTCTTTCCATTTTATACAAGAAATTCTTATATGAATTTCTAGTTTCATGAACGTCTGGATTTTAAGATTGAGCTTGGGTTTCTAACTTTTTGTTTTTTAATGGAAATTTTGGTTACTTTAGCTGAATTCTGATGAAATTTTTGTTCTTTTAAATAATGTACTTGAACAGACCATGGGCATCACCATTCTGCACCAAAAGAAGTGGCAGTGGCAAATCCAAATTTCTACAGGGAAATGAGGGCAACAAAGAGAAGAGGACCTGACACAGTGCAAATTGCAGGGTCAAGCTTGCCTGATTGTTCCCATGCATGTGGGTCATGCTCGCCATGTAGGCTAGTAATGGTGAGCTTTGTCTGTGCATCGCTTGAAGAAGCTGAGACTTGTCCCATGGCTTATAAGTGCATGTGTAAAAACAAGTCTTATCCTGTACCATGATCTTTATTTAACTAACTAATTAATTTCTAATTGTCAGGTCTTTTTTAATATAGAGGCTTAATTACTGTAACTATTGTCGGCCAATTAGAATTTAGATTTAGGTCCATGTTTATTTTAGTTTTGTTTTTCCCTTTTGCCAATTTTTCCTTGTAATGTAATCATGCCTTTCTTTGTGTAATCACAGAATTCATGTTCATTTTGATATTTGAGTGAAAATATTTTGAAACAATTTTCAATTTAAATTTTGAAATTGAGAAAAAAGAAATTTATAGCATAAGAGTATAAATAATGGCAAAGAATTAAAGACTAGGAAATTTTTTATGACTTCTATTATATGCCAATTTCATTTTGTTGGATAAAAAATAGAAAAATTCCATTCATCACTGCGGCTGTGTTTGGAATTGTGGTTAAGAGATTAAAAAAAAAAATTTTTAAAACTGCATTTAAAAAAAAAAACACTGTTTTAGATATTAAAAAATAATTTAAAAATTCAAATTTGGGCTAGATTGCATTTTTAACTTGACCCAATTTTTCCCCTAATAGATGGTAAATCTTGTCCATTTTAATGGATAACCAATGTCAATTGGGGCTAGATTGCATTATTTACGGAGGAAAAATGGGGTCAAGTTAAAAATTGGATATCATGAGGTAACACTAGAATGGGTTCAGCAGGGGTAGAATCAAAAGTCTGAATGTTTAAAGGCAAGTATGCACCATAATTTTCTCAACCTATCTTTTTGTTGGATGAAATTAAGCCGCCAAATACAATAATTACCTCATAATTATATAATAAAAAATTTTAAGTTTTTTAAAAAATTGATATAATTTATAAAGAAATTTATGTAAGGAGAGTACCCCCATGTAATGCGCTCTAAACTTATATTTTTGTCACATATCATTGAAAACCCTTTGCAAGAACATATCATGGAAAGTTAAAGATAGGAAAAGCTGGATTTTTGTTTTTTTTAATTGAAAGAGTATCTGAGATGGAAATTCTGTTCTACGTGTTGTTTCAGCTGAGAAATGATTACCGTTTATTATAGTTATGAGTTATCCAACTGAAAAATTGGTGTTGGGCCAAAGCTAAGTCCAGCCAAAATTGGACATGCCTTAATAACCTGAGAGCTCAGCTATGATCTAGCCAAGATTATAGGAAATTGGCTGGTCGTGACTAGGTGGTGACACCACTTCCCGAAAAAACATTATTTGCTCGTATGAATGCCAAAAAAATCTGTGTGAAAAAATGGCCATTCTTCCCCTTCTCTTCCTCCTCCTTTCCCTTTTTATTCAATTCCATTCTCTTCATTCACTCCTAGTTCTGGTCCCAACATCACTTTGTCCCGTTAACCATCCTTAAAAACACCCCAATCACCATCACCATGCCATTTTCTCAAATGGCATGAAAGGTACCTTTTTTATTCTTTTCTATAACTTCTGTGTTTGTGCAATTCTTTGTTACCCTTTCTTTGTTTTGTAAATTCTATGTTTGGTTGTTATTTTACATTTGTTTGCTATTGTTATTAAATTGGAGAGACACATGCCCCCACTTTTTCCAAAATTTTCAATCTTTGTTTTATGTAACTAGCTTTTTGCAGTGAAAAGTTGATGCATAAAGATCCCATTAATTGCGCTGTTAATTTCTCCCTCTCCAAAAGTTGGCTTCTGGGCATCTCTGTATTTAATCCATCATTGCTTTTTCTTGACTTACTCTCTCTCACACGCACAATGGGGAGAAACTATGATGGGAGGTTGAATAATAGGTGAGCATGGGTTGATTGCAATCATATGTCACCTATTTTTCCATTTACCATTTTGTCTTTTTGGCTTGAGCTTTCGGTTTAAATGGGTAAAAAGAATCAAACTTTAATTTTTGGTCACCTCATGAGATTGAAGAAGAGTAGACAATGCTTTCCCTCTTGCTCTTCTCTTCGCAGAGTAAAATTCTCACTTCTCTTTGAATCTGTTTCTTTCCAGAGACCAATGTTGATAGTTTAGAACCTGTTAGAAGTGTGCATTTGTGAAAAAAGTGTGCTTATTGTCAATTTCTTGATATTTCATTATGCCCACTGTTAGCTGACCAATTAGTCATAATTGGTGTACTTAATACTGCCATTGATTTCGTTTGCATTTATGCACTTCTGCCTTCAAAAACTTTGTTTTTTCTTTTTGGACAGTTTGATGTTAACTGTTGTCAAGAGTTTTTTTTTTTTTTTTTTTTTTTTTTTTTTTTTTTAATAATTTGTCTTTCATTTGCATCTCTAAGTAACTGAATTCTTTAATTTATACATTGTATTTGATACTGGTTGTTGCTTTCCTCCTGATATGAATTTGTTTTTCATAAAGATAAAGGCTGTGCGGCTCTTGCAGGTGTTTATCTTTTATATTATTTGACTTGGTTCCCACTTTCTGTAACCTTTAGATAGCCTCCATTCTCCAAATAGCTTAGAAGCCAAAACTTTCTATTCATGCACTTGGTCATTTGACTGTATAGCCTGTTTGAGCACAATACCACTGTGCAAATGTGTTTAGTTTAGTTTTCTTATTTCAAATTTTCGATTAAGTAAAACAGATAATAAATCTTCAATTTGGAGAGCAATAACTCTTATGATTTTGCAACACAACAATATATGTACAGTTATTTGTTTGATGCAACAACTTGATAGTATGATATCCATTCAAAATTCAAATGTAGGTTGATGAGGATGAAGTTTATTGGAGATCAGAGAAGAGCAATGAAGAGTTGGAATGGTCTTACAATTCCACTCATGTAATTTCACAGCTAACTCAATGTTTTAGTAAGTAAAATTTCAGATTCCTATCTCATCACTCAGTTAAAGTTATATCATGCTTTTTTCCTGTCTATATTATATTTTTTCTGCACTCACACGCCAAGTTATTATCAATTTACCTAGATGTACACTAAACTATATATTTTGTTTGTTTATTCTTCTTTGGGTTGGTGATGAATAGTGGTATGTAGCTTAACACATAGTTAGAAATAGCTTTCATCTCTAGAGATTACATGGACTGCTTTGAATTCTCAACCTTGCACTCTTGAGTCCTTTGGGAAGCTGCTAACAAATTTGACCAATAAGTTGCTGATGACACTGACAGTATTGTGGTTTAGAAATCACAAAATAAACTATTAATTCAGCCATAGCACCAATTTAGGTTCTGAAAGTGTGGATTTTGTTCACTTCTTATTGAATTTAATCATGGGTAGTTTCTTTCTTGCATTTTGAAAAGCAATAACCATTCTAGTTGACAAAGGCTAGCTCTTTTTGTGTTCTTGGTTTACAATTTGAATTTAATGATGTGCAAAACTTGATTTCTGTTATTTACATCACCTTTTTTTCCCCTTGTATCTGTATGTAGAGGTTGGAACACAATAGATTTATAGTGTCAAACTACTAAGTTCAAGGCTATGTCAATAATGTTACCCATGTTTAAGATATAGTTCATATAACTATGAATCATTTGATTAAGATGTAGTTCGTATAAATCTGAATCATTCCATTAAAGCCTATTTTCTTGTTTCACCAATCAGTTTCTGGTGGTTGTAGCTAATGCTATGGTCGGACCACGAGCATGGCTAGCAGGGCTCTTCAATCGCTCAGCTAATAAACGCACTGAGAAATCTCTTGACAAACCTTTGACTCCTTTTCAGGTGATTAGAAATACTGAGCAAACATGTCCCTCCTTGCATTTCATCATACGTCAATTTTTTTTCCCTCTAATCTCATATACCAGATGAATAAGCATTTGCATTCTTATGCTTGTCTATGAGCATTTTTTGTATTAACATGTTCAACAAGTTGATTGTGTCACTCATGGATTGCCATCAAATAACAAATGTAGCTGGTCTGTGTAATTGTAAATAGGCACAGCCATGAATTAAATCCTTGCTGTCTTTTCTTAAAGGGCCTCAATTTTTTTGGGAACTAGCTTGCGATATTGACAATTCCAATTATTTTTCAAGTTTAATATATCACCTACACATGCCTAAGAAGGGCACAATCTCCTAGATGAGTGGTATACAGAAAAGTATAAATGAAAATCTACTTGCAATTCATTTTGTCAACAAAATTATGCAGAGATAGAGTACAGTAATATTTGTTTGGGAAACACACTTAAAAAAAAAAAAAAAAAAAACCACAACCTGCAGTGGAAGGTTGCATGATAGATGTGCTCAAATACTACTTGATTTTTCATTCTCATCTTCACTAAAGTTGTAATCTATTTTTAACTCTTATCAGGAACAGAGACTTAAAAAGCTTCAAGAGCGGTTGCAAACACCATTTGATGAGACTCGTCCTGATCATCAAGTACTCTCATGATTCTTGCAATATAATTTTCCATTTTTCTTGGAATGCTTATCTTGGATTTGGTTGTGAAATGTATTAACCAAAAAAACTGATATTCTACTGGTAGAATAGAAAGAATTTATTTGATAAAATATATTATGTAAAGAATGGTTAAGGATAAATTTTAATATGCATTATAATGTAAATATTAAGTATTAATACTGAGGAAGAATGAAAATTTTAAAAATGAGATATATTAGATGGTGTACTTATGGACCAAATCCTTTATTTTTATATGAGAATATGATCAGAAAAAATTTAAGTTAATGCATAGGTTTTTATCATGATGGGGAGCATAGTTAAATCACTCTCCATGAATACCGAATCTTAGCTTTCATTTGGAGATGGCCAATAAACTAATAGCTTATGACACTTTCATCTGCATATTTTCGTTTTATCATGAGATTTTTTTTAATGGGTGCAGATCGTTACAAGAATTATGATTTTCTTGTCTCTGCAATTTGTTATCGCTTTTTGATACTTTATCACTACTTTCATTTTCATTTCTTGTTGTCAGGAAGCTCTTAGATCGTTGTGGAATGCAGCCTTTCCAGATGTTGCTCTGGCAGGCTTGATCTCTGAGCAATGGAAAGAGATGGGGTGGCAAGGTCCCAATCCATCAACTGACTTTAGGTGAAATTCTATAAATTTCTTTCTGTTCTTCTCATAGTTAAAGTGGGCCTCTTCTGTCTGTTATTGATAAGAGAATGTACAGCTTGAGAATCATGAATAGAGGTGTACTGCTATAGAAGTTTCAACTAATTCATTTGGCATGCATTGAACATCACTTGAGAAAGGATTACTTACATTTTGCCTCATTTTAACACTTCACTTCAAGCGTATTACTCCCCACCCCAAAGCACCTTTCCTCACTCTGTGCTTGGGTTTGAATCTAGGATCTCATGGCCATAGTGCATTAGCCATATTAAAGAACAGAAGCAAAATCTTTTTATGAATTAAATTAAACACTATGCTTTATTTTGACTTTTTTCTGCATTTTGGAATTCAGATATATTCTCTCATAATGAGTTAACTTTTGTCCTTAGGGGTTGTGGTTTTATTGCTCTAGAAAACTTGCTGTTTTTTGCCAGGACTTATCCGGTATGCCTTCCTGACTCTTTCAAGTATTTGTGCAACTATTTCCTTAATTATTTATTCCTTTATTTGGAACCGATTTTGTGATTTTCTTTTTCTAGATCCTCTAATGCCTAAATTTGCACAGAAAGTGAGTTATGATTATTACTGATTGTATGAAAATACAAAATGAAGGTATCTTTTCGTAGGTTATTGTTCAAGCAGGGTGGGAAGCGAGCAACTTGGGAATATCCATTTGCTGTTGCTGGCATTAATGTTTCATTTATGTTGATCCAGATGTTGGATTTACAGTCAGGTTCGTAATCATGTTTGTTTCAAAAAAGTTGGGATTGGGTTGGGGATGACGACTGGTGAAGAGGAAATTAAACTGCAAAGGGTGTTTGGTTTAAGGTGAAAATGAATCATTCTAGTTCTCTTGTTATGCTAGTTGCGAAAGTTAAATTCTCTGGAAATTCATTGAACCTAAATTTCTTAATATTGTTACTTGAGTTTGAGTACACTGGGACCTTAAAGGAGCACCATTTCTTCTCATCATAATTCCCCTTATTTATGTGTCACAGAACAAAATGACTCATTCAAGGACAATGCAATTTAAATTCTTGATCAATGCTAAATTTTTCCATCAAGAGATTTTCTTTCTTTAAAGCATAATTTATTGTATGCTATTGTCAAATTACTAGATTAACTTTTGAGCTTTTGCGTCATTCTATAGCTATTGATAGTTCCATCATGCTTATCCCTGTAGCTTAAAACCTACTGTGGTTATTTACTAATAGTCTTCCCTCTTGTCTACTTTGCAGAAAAACCAAAATGTCTTCCAGGAAAGAATTTTGTTAGATTACTGGGAGGTAACAGGGCAGCTGCTCTAAATTGTATTATGCTCTTGTGTCCTTGAATATAGGAAATTGCATTTGCTTTTAAGATTATTTTAAGCTATTATTTACTCATAATTTTACATTTTTAATTGCAGAAGATGAAGCTGCTTTTGATGTACTGTTCTGCAGCTTTTGAATTGATGGATGCTCAGTGGCTTGCTATGCAGGCTTCTTATATGGAGTTTAATGTATATTTTCTCTCTCTCTATTAAAATCTTATAGTCCAGAATGTTCAAAATATGCAAGATTCTTTTAATTCCTTTGCTGCTGCATTCTTTTGTAGAGAAGATACAATGTAAAGTATCAACTCTTTTCCATGTTAAATTAGCAAATAATCTTTGCTGAATTCATTTAAGATTATATGTCAAGCATTACTAAATCCAGAATTTTCCTATATTCATGTCACTTCTCTTATGACCTTTTATCTGCTCTTCATTCCTGCAGGAGGTGTTGAAAGTAACAAGGGAACAATTGGAGAGGGAGTTGTCTTTAGAAGATGTTCATAGAATAAAAGATTTGCCAGCATACAATCTGTTGTATCAATAGCATGTTGTTATTATTATTATCATAATCATTATTATTTATTATTAGTACTATCAACCACTACTGAACATCAAGACATATTTGCTCCAACTGAGATGATACTTTGCTGTAGAGATCTATTCTGGAGTTGCACATGTAATTACTGATCTGTACAAGCCATTTTTGGTGATTTTATAGCTGAGCTTTGTACACTGCAATGGAGTTGACACATACTAATGTTGAAGGAAACCTTGTAACCTCATGGCAGGTTGTTGCTAAATGATTGCATTTGACATTAGGTTAGGCTGCATTCTTCTTATCCTTTGCTAACATTACTTTTAGCTTTTTCTACAACCAATTCAAAAACATACAACTTTCAAATCCAAGAAAAAAAAAACAAAAAGAATGAGAATTACACTTTTTAAGTTTTACTTTGTTATTTTATTGATTGATGGAAATTTGTACCTTGTTTGGATTGGTGGAAAATAGAGGAAGGAAAATAAAAGAATTTTCCACCCATTACTTACTTGGAATAAAAGAAAATAAGGGTAAGGGAAAATGAACAAGGAAAATATTATGTGGGACTCATGAGTAACTTTCTTTCCAGGTGGGAGAGAAAGTGAATGGTAAAGGAATGCAATTACATTTTTATCCTTATAATAATTTATTAATTACAAATAAAAGGACAATAAATATTTTACTTTTCTCTCTTATTTTTTTTTCCCTAACATTCAAACAAGAGAAAAAAAATTTTTTTTTTCATTCACTTTTACTTTTCTTTCTCATTTTGTTCTATTTCCTTTCCTCTTAAGAAATTTTCCGAACAGAGTTAAAGCGAGCTTTGCTTTTTTTTTTTTTTTTTTTTTTTTTTTTTTTTTTTCTGATTAGGCACTTATTAGAGTTCAAACTTCGATATTTTATAATTTAAAATACTTATTTAGAATTATGATTATAATTTTTTTTAAAAATATTATTTTAAATATTATTAAAAAAATAAAAATCAATTTTTAACAACTTCTAGCTAATATAATTGAAGTGATATTTTTTTCAACGATATGGACTCTAAAATTATCCTCATTGATGTGTTTGATTTTTTTTTTTTTTCCGAAAATTGATATGTTTGATTTAGTATTAATGATTACGATATGGTGATGGATTGCTGACATTTATTAGATATTTCACATCAGAGATTACAGTGATCAACTCCATCTAGAAGAATGATCCAAAAATTTCCCGTGTTTACCTACCTCTTGAAATGAAATGTTTCCGTAAAATAGACTCTGTACCATGATCATGTCTCACACCAAATCCATTTATAAATCTTCTGCTAAGATCAAATACACACACGGAGAGAGAATGGAACAACTTCTTGAAGCTGAGGAATTGCTCAGAGGCCAAGCAGAAGTATGGCAACTCATGTTTGCCTTTGCGGACTCCATGGCACTAAAATGTGCAGTGGAGCTTCGCATAGCTGATATCATACACTCTCACTCTACCCCAATTACATTGTCCCAAATAGCTTCCTCTATTGACTCACCCTCCCACCCTGACATCCCCTACCTTACACGCATCATGAGATTGCTGGTCCGCCGCAACATCTTCACTGCTGATCGTCCATCAGACGGCGGAGAGACTCTCTACGGGCCGACCCACGTTTCTAGATGGCTTGTACATGACTCCGATAGGACCCTGGCACCCATGTTATTAATGGAGAACCATCCTTTGACGACCAATCCCTGGCATTGTTTTAGCCAATGTGTGAAAGAAGGTGGCATTGCCTTTAAGAAAGCAAATGGGAGTGAGATTTGGGAGTTTGCATCACAGAATCCTGAGTTCAACTCCATGTTCAATAGTGGCATGGCATGTACTGCAAGAGTAGTGATACGTGCAATTTTAGTAGGATACAAAAATGGGTTTGGTTGTGTGGGATCACTGGTTGATGTGGGAGGTGGGACTGGGGACTTGGTGTCTGAGATTGTTAAATCACATCCACACATCAAAGGGATCAACTTTGATTTACCTCATGTTGTTGCTACAGCACCAGAGTATAAGGGTGTGTGCCATGTTGGGGGTGACATGTTTGAAGCCATTCCAAACGCTGATGCTATTATCATGAAGGTAAAAATTTTTAAACTAAGATTTTTTTTATAGTTTTTGAATTTTTATAATTTCTTACTGTTTGAGTGAAAATAAAGGTTTTCAATAGAAAATTTTGTTCATTTCACCGATTTAGTAGGTCAAAAAAATGAAGATTTTTTACATTTACAAAAATTTTATTTTAAAAAAATAATGAATTCCCTATAAATTCATAGTTTAAAACTTGCACTCAAAACTAACTAAATAAACAAATATTTCTTATGGCAGTGGATAATGCACGATTGGGGAGATGAAGATTGTGTGAAGATATTGAAAAATTGCAGGAAAGCGATACCTGAGAAAACAGGGAAGGTTATCATAGTTGATGTAGTTCTGAAACCAGAGGGTGATGACCTATTTGATGACACAGGTTTGGTGTTTGATCTGCTAATGATTGCACATTCATCGGGTGGGAAGGAGAGGACTGAACTTGAATGGAAGAAATTATTGGAGGAAGGAGGCTTCCCTCGCTACAATATTGTCAAGATTCCAGCTTTAACATCAATTATTGAAGCCTATCCTCAATTACAAAATTAACATATCATGCCATTAATATGGCTAGGATAGGATATTTTAAGAAATTATCATATGCACCTGGTGTATATATATTATCCTTTATAATTATGTGAGATTCATTCTTTATATTACTAGAAGAACTCATATTTTTATGAGAGAATAAGTACTATTTTTATGTGTAAGGACATTTTATGATATTGTAATTTATATTTCTTTTCTTTAGTATTTCAAAAATCCTTAGTGGGGATGATAATTGTCAGAATTTAAATTATAATCTCTTGTTTTATAAGGTAGAAACAATAGAGTATATATCTTATAGTGCTTCATTATTTTTGAGAATTTTTAAAATTAATTTACTTTTTATAACTACTCTCTTTTCTCTTCTCTCTTCGTCTAAACTATTTATCATTTTAAAAAAAATTAAAAAATATTAATTTTTTTTTAATTTTACCCTTATTTCTATTAAATATAATAACTATTTCTATAATTTCTTAAAATACATCTTATCACCTTCTTTCCCTTAATTAGATAAGATAAAAGTAATTAAAAAATATTTTATTACAATTTTAGTGATTTAATTACTTTCTTAATTATGATTACAAGACTTAGACAAGTTTCTTCATTATTATCATCATTCAAGTGGCGGAAGCTAAAAACCTATTCACTAAATCAAAAACCTAATAGAAAATCTCTAAACACAAATCTAATTGGAATAATGTTACACATAGATTATAATGTCGATATTTTAGTTGGCAATGGCAAAATTACTTGACTATGTAAACTTGATGTTACATATATCATCGCTTATAGCTTTAACATAAGATATTTAAATAGTGAAATTTATAATTTTCAAAAGATATATTTTCTTATTATTATATTTGATTCACAAGAAAATCCTTTTTTTGTTATTTAGTAGAAGTTTAATCAGCAAGCTTAAAAGTTTTTCAAAGAGTGTGTGTATGTGATTTTCTGGAAACAAAACTTTCCATTGTTTCCTTTTCAACAATAATTGTAATGTTGATTGGGCTATTGCTGACTTTGCTAGCAATTCTGGTTTGCTGGGAGAAATCTTTCTTCCACTCCACTAACGTCAAGTCAGCCACGTCTCGCAGGTGGAACTCTCATTCATTCATATTTTAATTACTTGCTGTATTACTGCCCATTTGCAAGCTATCCTGTGGGCTGGAATTCAAACCTTCACTCAGACGGCCATCACAGCATTGATTCATTTTCTAAGTAGATTGAGAGACTCAAACCTTTTTAGGTCTTGGTATAGAAATCTGTTTCTTTTTGGTTCATATTCTGGAAGAGATGGCAACCGATTTGCAGGTACCTTGACATAGCAAGGTGTTATTAATCCTTTAACTTGTAAGTAGATGTGATATTATATTTTTTATATATTTATTATTGGGGATATTTTTATACCAATTTTTGTCCTATGAGACTAAATTCTTTGTTTTAGACTATCAAAATAACGTATTCTCTTATATTAACATGAAACGCTCAAAATAATAATTTTGGAATGCTTCTAATAGAGTTTAATTATGCTCATTGATTGAATTAATTATATTAATTATTTTTTATATAATTTTATTAATTTGAATTATGACCTAACTTAAAAAATTTATGATGCAAAATTCAAATTGGATATTTTATAAAATCTATATGACAGGTTGTTGCTAAATGATTGAATTTGACATTAGGTTAGGTTGCTTTCTTATTTACTAACATTACTTTTGGCCCTTGTTTTTGGCAACCAATTCAAAATCATCCAATTTGTTGAGTTTTAGTTTGTTATTTTTTTGATTAATTGAAATTGACGGTAATTTTTGCTTTTTTTAATTGATTGGGTTCTAAATGAGTTCAAATTTGGTATTTCACAATTTTATAAACCTGTTTAAAATTACAATTTGCTTTTTTTTAGAGATTTTATGATTAAAATATATAAATTTAATTTAAAATTATTTTCAATAATTTGTAATTAATTCATTTAAAATAACATTTTGTTCATTGTGATCTTAGTATTAATGATTGAGATATGGTGATGGAGAATTTTTCTTGTCTAAATTCGATCTATCATAAATTTAAGACACAATATGTGTTCAATGATGATAATGATGATGATGGGGTGCTTGCGTTTTCTTGAGAAATTGCATTTATTAGAAATCCCAAGTCAGTGACTAAAGTGATCACACACTCCATCTAGAAGAATTCCAAAAACTCCCCATTATTTGTTTACCTACTTTTTGAAGTGAAATGTTTCCATAAAATGGACTCTGTACCATTATTACATCTCACACTAGTTAACCTCTTACAGATCTTCTTCTAAGACCAAATACACACACAGAGAATTAATGGAACAATTTCTTGAAGCTGAGGAATTGCTCAGAGGCCTCCACAAATAAATGGCAACTCTTGTTGCCTTTGAAGACTCCATGGCACTAAATTGTGCTGTGAAGCTTTGCGTATATTTAATTAAAAAAATTTTATAAAAATTTAATTAAAAAATTTTTATTAAAAAAAAATCTAATATGATTACTTAAAAATTTAAGTAAATTCGTTTATTATAAATAATCTATTTCAAAAGAAGCCACGTAGATTTTCTATGAAGAAAAATCCATGTAATTATATATATTGACTCTCAACATTCAAGCTATCACAAAGGCACCAACACCAACCAGCTGCTTGAGGACCAAGAAGCCTGAAACCCTTGCAGGACTTGAAGAGTTTCTTCTTATGATCATTAATGCATTGGAAATTAAAAATCTACTCACTAAATCAAAATCATAATAGAAAATCTCTACCAAATACAAAATTTAGTCTAACAAAGAATAATTAAAGATATATACACCAAAAACTTTTCCTCACTGTTATTTAATTCTTTGTTAAAAACTTGAAAAAAAGAAAGAAAGAAAGAAAGAAAGAAAGAAAGAGAAGTTATTGGAGATTCCAGGTGAAGCTTGTGCTCTCTTACTGTCTATGAAATTAGCTTTGACTATTGGTGCTAGGGCAATTATTTTGGAGATTGATTCTTGTACTTTATTTGAAGATGTCTCTAAACATTAAAGGCGATTTTCATCTCACAGAAGAAAACATGAGCCATTTAGGAGCAAATTATTACTTGAAGAATTCCATAACCCAAAAGTTAAAAACACAAGATTGAAAAGTGATACTACTAAATCCAGCTGCAGTAGCCAAGGCCATGAATTCTTGTTGAGTCCTTTCCTTCCCTCCTGGATTTTGAGTCATCATAAACACGTCCATAAGTGAAGTGTCCCTCGCTGCTGCACTATTCTCTGCCATTACTGGAAGCACTGCATCCACTACTATTACCTTTCCATGATCTGGAATTGCTTCGTAGCAGTTCTTCAACAGCTTCAAGCAATGTTCATCGCTCCAATCATGAAGTATCCACTGCCAAAATCTTAATTTAATTAAGCCTTAATCTAATTTTATTATTTTAATTTGTATTCGATATATTAGGTTCTCAAAGTTCAATACCTTCATAAAAATAGCATCTCCTTGTGGAACTCTTTCAAACATATCTCCTTCTACATGATTCACACCTGCAACATATTTTCATAACTAATCTCTAAATATATACATAAAACTTTGCAATGTTATTTAAAAAGAAAAAAAGAGAAAGAAAGAAATATGAAAATAAGTTTAATAATCGTTAGATCATATTTTTGTATCAAAATTTATGCAGAATCAATTAAATTCATTCTGTCCAACACATAGTAGTTGCACCCAAAGAGAAAAGTTGTACCAGGATAAGAAGGGGCATGTTGTATGACACGAGGCAAGTCAAAATTAATACCCTTAATATGAGGGTATTTGGAAGTGATCATGTTAAGAGTGACTCCAAGTCCTCCACCAACATCAACCACCTGCTTTAGGTGCTCGAAACCCTTATAGGACTGGAGGAGTTTCTTCATAACTATTTTTGTGTGATTAAACATTGCTGTGTTGAAAACCTCATTGAACCTGGGGTCACCGCGAGGATAATCAAAGGCATGTGTTCCATGGACCTTATTGAATGGAATTCCACCTTCAAGAATTGCATCCTTGAGTAAAGGCCTAGATAGAAAGGCACGAGACCAAAAATAAGATGGAAAAAATACACAAGAACAGAAACAACAAAGAATAATAGAGCCAGGGCAATAGGCAAATTAACCAGCTCTCCATATAGACCTTGTCTTGAATCAAGGTCATGAAAGGTCCTAGGGAGACCCCATCTTCATTTTTCACGAAGTATTTGGAAACATAATTCAAATGGTAGAGTCTCTGGTGGGTTCCTTGAGCATTTGAGGACAGAGAGCAACCAAGCACACAGTGGCTAGCTAGAAGCCTGAGGATCCTATCAAGCATCATGGGTGCGTCAGGGTTTTGACAGCTGCTAATTTGGGCTGCAATATCGAAAGCTGAGAGTTTTGCATCAGGACCTGCTTTGGCTATAATGTCAAAAATGCCAAGGTCTATTGCAGTTTGCATTACCATGGGCAGTACTGACGCCATCGAAATTTGAATGGCATATGAAAAGCTTTCTTCTTCTCCTTCTTCTTCATTTGTACCATATTCTTGTTGGGTTTTTGTTGAAGAAGCCATGCTTCCTATTTCTATACTTGTTTGATTTGTTTCAATCTTCCCAATTCAATAAAGTTTCCTAACCTTCTACTGAACATTATTTGACCTACATTATTTACAATAATAAAAAGATTTTGTGCTTATCCTCGCAGAGCCGTGAGGTTAAGCATTGTATAATTACTTTTGAATTTAAGATGGTATAGATTTGTTGGTTTTGGGTGTCTTATTGAGAAATTAATTAGAGTTGGTACGGTTGATGTTAACCATAAATCTATAATATAATCAAAAGGCCGGCCCCGTTGCTCTCTTTGTTGTTTTCTACTCCGTTATCTTCAATTTTTTAATAGCAAAATTTATATTTTTCATAACATATAGTTTCTTGTTATTATATTTGATTCACAAGAAAATCAATTTTTTTTATTTAATATAAATTAAACTAAGTAATAATTATTTAATATAAATTAAACTAAGTAATAATTAATGGACTATATAACTGTATAAATCTCTCCTTTTGCTTATAAAAAAATCTTTCTTTTATCATAAAAATAATACAAATTTTAAAATAAATAGATGAAAAATTCCAATTCAAAATCTTTCTACACAATATATAGTAATTTATTTAGAAGAATCTAATCATTTTATCTACACTATAGTAACAACTTATAAGTAGATGCAATAATGGGATGGAATTATGAAATATTGTTATGATTTTATATATTTTTATATGATTTTATTGATTTGAGTTATAATCGATTTTGAAGAGTCTGTCAAGCAATTTGAATTGGATATTTTATGCGTGGTGATAATGAAGAGTAGGATTGTTAACGGTTTCTAGGGATTTGAATCAAATCGAAAAATAGGATCGAATCAAATCGAAACTAAGAAAAAACTGTTGTTGTAGGAATCGAACTGAGCAAAACTTATTTTACTATTTGGTTTTGTTTTAATTCTTCATCAAGAATCAAATCAAAAAATCAACTTTGTACATATATTTTTTTATATATTTTTTAAATATGTTATATAATTTCAATAAAATTATATATATTACATGCAATTAAAATTATTAATTTGTCCATATGTAATGTAATAGGTTCGATGTGTTCACTCTGCTTCTAACCTACAAGAATATTTCTCAGCTAGTGGCATTTTTTCTATCAAGTTATGCGGAAATCAGTTTCTGCTGTCTTTTGAATTGAAAAAAATCCATGGATAGCTTCCTTAGCAAATGTTCAACATGGTTAAGTGAGTGGTTTGTCGACATCAAGCCGTGCAATGCTATTTTTACCTCTGAAAGATGCCTTACTTGGATAAAGACTCATCCGCGTTCCCCTAAATGTCTGGTCCGAAGATTTATTTTGGTGGATTGGTAATTTATGTGATGAATTTATGTTATGACTCAACTCTATAGGTTAGACCAACATTAGGGCCTAAGCTAGCATAAAGCCCAGGCTCACAGTAAATCTCATTATTCTCAAATTCATAACCAAATCCAAATTAGTAACTCAACATATAGAACAAAGTAAAATAAAATATTATAAATTTATTTGAGTTAACTCACCCTATAATTATCAGAAATCTACAACTAGGGATCCTAGCTAAACCCTGATACCCAGTATGCACAAACCATTTAATTTTCATTAATTGATACATTACATATATACTGGTGTCATAGCCAAATTCTAGTAATTAAACAAATACATAAATAAATAATTAAACACAAATAAAACTATTAGACTCGAAATAGACTTGCTCCTGCTGTAAACTGGAAAAAAAAATATTTGAATAGGAATAAGCGTTCGACTCAGAAAGTTTAGATATTAATTATAAGTGCAATTTTTATAACTACCTAAAACTAGTACAATCCAACTATAAAATACACAACCATTGCATATAATAGATAATTCATTCAATATTCACATAAGAAAATAATTTGGAGCCATGCACATACTGTGTATCATATCAATACATAAATATAGGAACTGATCCCCTATATAGCTTTTTTAGTCAAAATCTTACCAGCGAGCTCAACTCAAGTTGGATTTTCGCTTAAATTCATGTGCCAAAGCCAACGAGATCAACTCAAAGTTATGTCTCACCCCGACTTTTCATAACCATAAGGACCAGATTCCAGTAAGGCTAGTTCAAGCCACGACCATTCGTCCTATGTGTATATATATATCTCAGGGTGGCAAACATATATAATTAACAGCAATTAAATATGCAACAAGAAGAATGGCATTATGTATATACATTGAGCTAAATATATGCATAAATAATTACATATTAAATGTATGAGCATGCTAAAAATATAAATAATATTGAAACCATAAAAATAACCAATATCTAACTCACAGACTGGTTGATCAGACTGCAGCTAATCCAACTAAAAGGAGAAGAAGGTTGGCCTGATCACCTATAAAGACATATTGATTTCTATCAATTTACTGATAAAATTAATCAATTAATTTAATTTATAGAATCAAGAAAAAAGCTGAAATTTCCACATAGTCTCTCCTATAACTGGACTTAATCCTCTGTAAGAAAACTCAGCAAACAGCAACACACAGGGCCTTAAGCCCACAACAACAATATCACATGCCTATCTAGGGCCTACAAGAACCTAATCTAAATCCAATTATCAAAATTCTAGCTCTGGCCCCTAACTCCTCTACAGTCTAAATAATTATTTTTAACACTTCAAAAATTATAAAAAATATTCTTGGAAGTCCTCTACATCGTTCTTATATTGATTAAATTTATTTTACTTAATTTTACTCAACTAAGAATATTTTACAGTTTTAACCAGCTAGTTTAATCAAGGCAAAAACTACACAACTTAAATTAAGGACTACCTTTTCAAAATCTGCTACCTGGAACATGTTTGGAACATTTAAAAATGCTAAAAATAATTGTAAACATGATCACCTCTCAGGACAGTCCGCCGAGTGCCCAAACTAGGCTGAAAACTCGATCCCGAGTGCTAGTGAGCTATTATCAATCCGATCGCACCTAAAAGAAGCTCATAAAATATTAATAATTATCATATAATTATATTTAATTTACGACTATCGAAAAAGCTCAAAAATCTCATCGAGCGATATGGACTGGTCGATGATCGCTTTTTCCAAATGTTATTCGATCGAAGCGAAATTGGTCCCATCTCAAGGATTTCATCGCTTAAGTTCAACGCTGGTCTCAGATCGCTGATTCGACGATTGGATATTGATACATGCATTTTGCATAGTCATTTAGGTTTAATTTCATGGCCATTTTATTTAATTGTTAGTCACTTTTAGTCAATTTTATTAGTTATTTAGATAGTTTTTCATGATTGTCAATTTTTGGATTAATTTGTAATTTTACTTTGTTTTGTAGGAAAAATAGTATTTTTGAGGGACTAAAAACGAAATTTTGCTAATGAGGAGTGATTTCTACAGCCAAAGATGTCAAAAACAAGTTTGAAAGTTGAAGTATACAGTGGCCAAATTGCGCATAACTTGCCGCATAAGTTGTGCAGTTCTGCATAGGGAGAAGAAGCAATTTTTCCATTCCTGCCGGAATCTGCATAAGTCACTGCATGATTTATGCAGACTTACTCCTTGCTTATGCGACTTCACACAGAGAGCCCAAAAACCTGCCGAAAACTACATAAGGGATTGCATAACTTATGCAGTCCACTTATGTAGTTTCATAGAGTCTTCATAATGAGCTGGCAGAAGATTCCCACATGAAAAACTATACCTCAAACATACCATTTTAGGGTTACTTGTCAGAAAAAGATATAAATAGGCCCTTATCTCATTTTAGAAAGGAAGGAGGAGACAAAAAAGGGAGCAGCAGTAGGGGAAGAGTCAAAAGAAAATAGAACAAACGTCACCTCTCCATTTCTAGACCAGATTTGGAGTTTTCATCCTTCCTTGCCTATTTTCTACCTTTCTTGTATTGGGTTTCTTAGTTCTTAGCTTAGATTTAAGATTTATTTCCATATTAACTCAGAATTTCTTATAAATATTATGGATAGTGAGTAGTTTTCATTAGATTCTGGAGTTGGGATGTAATATTTGAGATATTTTATGGATTTTGATTGGGTAATCCATATTTTGTGGTTTTAATGAGTTTTATTCATTTCTTGTGTGCTCAATGACATGCTTAGTGTAGGATCTCATTAAGTGTTGTTCTTAATCCATGGTTGAAGCACCGAAAGGAGAAAACCTTGTGATAGATAATCAAGAAATTAGACTTAATTAACTTAGATCTAGAAATAGACTAAGGATTAAGAGGATTTACAGATTAATTAAGGAACTTAATGGGTCTTGATTAATTTTAATTCCTCAAAAGTAGGATTAGATTGATTAAGTCACTCTTTGTCCCACTCCAAAGGGTATTCAAAGGATTTAAGAATTAATCTCCTTAAAACCCGTAAGTTCCATAAGATTGGATAACCAATTTAAAAATCCCAAAATAGCTTGAATATGAACTCCCGAACTCCGGAATCACCCTTTTTATCTTTGTTAATTTCTAATTGAATTTAATTACTTGCCATTTTAAATCTTGCCATATTTCAATTTGCTTATTTTAATTTGATGCAAATTTAGTTAAATCATTACATTATTGAATAGATTATTAATTTTACACATATAGATTTCACACTTCAATATCTATCAATTTATTGCTTTAATTTCAAAAATAATTCAAATTAGTCAATTTTCATATCAAAAATTTGATCATTAACACAACTCATCGTGGGAATGATATCTTTTCTATATTACTTGTACGACCCGTGCATTTGCGGTTAGGCCACATCAAGTTTTTAGTGCCGTTACCAGGGATCGAACCCGGGTTTGGGTTTGCTATTGATGGATTATTCAGGGTCCCATATACAAGCATAGAGGTAGCAAATAAAGGTGTTTGGAATGCTGTTCAATTTTGGAGAAGTATTACAAACCAATCTCAGGGTTTTTATGCTGGCAGATCCAAGACCTTCCAAACAATAGACCCAACACTTAGATTTATCCATAGGCTTATTACTAGTACTATCTTGGGCCGAGGGACTAGTTCTGGTGCTGTTGGAAAATCTGACTTATTCATGCTATGGTGTACTTTTCACAAAGTCAAAATATCTCCTGGTTATTTCTTCTGTGAACATGTGTTGCATATTGCTACCAAATCTGTAGGTGATATAGTCATGGGTGGGCTCATAACTATTATAGCTAAACATTTTGGTTTTCTTCCAGAAGAGCATCCCCTACCAGCACTTTCAGACACTCTATATTTTGATGCTACTCACTTATCCAAAACTGGATTCAGTTTGCCACCATCTGACACTGCACAACCAGTAGCAGATACAGGACCATCTGCACAACCAGAGGCACAACTTGCACCAGCAGTCCAACAGTATTCTGCTGAACCTGCACCATTTACTCAGTCTGCACAGGATACACCAGCAGAATCTGCACAGCCAACACCATTTGCAGCTGGACCCTCTTCATCCACAGCACCTCCTCCCTTCAACACTAAAGCCTTATTCACTTATCTTAAGAGGTTTAGTGATGATGTATATTTTGTGTATAGGAAGCTTGAATTTGGTCTAGATACCCTAAAGGATCGTCATGATCAACTCTTTGATCTTGTTATGGAAACCACAGACAAGCAGAAAGAGTTAAAAGAGATGATGAAACAGCTCATGGCTTTTTTGGAAATGCCACCTCCACCTCCATCACCTCCTCTAGAACCACCCCTTCAGCAGCAACCAGCTCCATCCAGTCCTCTAGCAGCACCTTTGGACAAGGGCAAAACCATAGAATTAGATTAGTTTTTATCTTGCTTTTGTTCAACTTCTAGGAGCTTTTCTTTTTAGATGTGCTGGAACAATTTTAGTCTGTCTTGAATTCTATTTTCTTGAAATACAATTGGATGGCTATTCCATTGGTTCTTCATTGCTTTTCATTGCCTTTGCTGGCCTTTTGTGCATACTTGTCAATACACTGTATATATTTATATACCTCTGCTGGTGTTTGCAAGTTTTTCCTTGATATATCATTATGCTGCAGCTTTTCAATATACTGCACAGGCTGTGAAACTGCTTATGCAAATGTTCTGCATAGCCTGTGCAGTCCCTCATGCAACTCATGCCATACTGTACAGCTTATGCACTCTCCTTATGCGCCTATTCTGTAAAGTATTTATTCTGTATAACCTGTGCAGCTTTCTTATGCATCACCATTATCTTTTGAATTCACATTTTAGATGTTAAAACACTGCTCTATACCAGGTAACTCTTTCTTTTGCTTTTAAATTTACCTATTCCTGGTTATTCCTCTTTGCTTTGAGTTTTCATGCTACACTGCCTTAGACATTGAGGACAATGTCCAATTTTGAGTTTGGGGGTGTGAGAATTTTGATTTTTGCTACACTTTTCACATTTTGAGTATAGGAATATCTCATCCCATTCCATTTACATATATATTGTAAATATTTTACATACACATCCATACATACATATACATAACACGTTTACACACACATTATACATCACTTAGAAATTGAAATTGTACACATTGCATACAAATAGATTTCTTCCATTTAGTTAATGCATTGCTCATTTTTAGGAATCATGCATCCATGAAATAAAATCTTTTGCCAAATCCCTTGAGTAATGAAAAGTTGCCTATGAGAGTGATTTGACTTACCTTAACTTGGGTTTGTGGATTGAAAGTTTTCTAAAAGGTGTAAAGTTTTGAAGTGTTTATCCCTTGCCTATATCTTCTTAGCCAAAAAGTCATCCAACTAATCCTTTAGAGATTGGAGTGTTTAGAGGGAGTTATTGGATATAAGGTAGTCAAGTGATGTCTCACTAATCCTAGAATAAATTTTCTAAACCTTTCAAGGCGAAATACCAGCTTGTACTTGAAAAGAGAGATGATTAGGCATTCTTTGATTTAAACATTTTCATTTTAAACCTTTGACATTTTTCCTAATTAAAATTAACCCTTGCAAACCCCTTTGAGCCTTTTTATTCCTAATTTTTCTTGAAACCCTTATTGCTACCTAGCCAATGAACCAAACACTCCAACCCTTTTCATGAGAATAATTATTTATAATATTAGGTACACTTTATATTCATATTAAAAAAAAAGAAAAAAAAAGAAGAAAAAATATAATAATGAAAGGGAGAAGAAATGCTTGTCATCTTGTAAAAGTGCTAGTATACATGCTTTTCACTATTGTCATTCAAATTGAAAGAAATCCACCCAAAGTAATTAAAGGAAATGAGTTTAGGGATGGCATTTTTAGGGACAATCATCAAGAGAAAATATAAGATACAAGTTTAAAGTATCAAAGTGTCCCTCCATTTTATGTGTTTTGTAAAATATGCTAGCACTTGAAAATTCTCATTGTGTATTTCTCTCCTCCTTATATATATATATATATATAAAAAAAAGAAGAAGAGAGAAAAAGAAAAAAAAAGAAAAAAAAATAATAAGAAGTGTACCTTATATTTTCAAGATTGAAAATATTCTCATACTTTGAATCCTTTTTACCCTTTTTCTTCTTAGCCTCATTTTGAACCCTATAGCCCCATTATATTCCTAAAAAGACCTTTGATCTCTTGATAGTACTTGCTACATTAGTGGAGATAGGAGTAGGGAATTTGCCTATGGGATTGGAAAATTATCCATTCACTCACTAAATTCCATCATTCTATATAGAGACACTTTTGGCTATTGATTGTTCTAGAATTCCTTTTGAGCATGACTCTCTCTTTTGATTGGTTGGTTTGGGAATTTTGGATGATAATTGACTTGATGGCTAAGCGGTGAAAGCTTAGATAACCATTAAATTCTTTGCATCTTGAAGGATGGGTATATGGATTGTTGGTATGGCTAAAGGTATGTTAAGTTACTTTAATAAGTGATTTTCATAGCTCTTTGGACAAGACACCCCTAAAAATTGCATTATATTTTAAAGTTTGCTTGAGGACAAGCAAAGACTTGAGTTTGGGGGTATTTGATACATGCATTTTGCATAGTCATTTAGGTTTAATTTCATGGCCATTTTATTTAATTGTTAGTCATTTTTAGCTAATTTTATTAGTTATTTAGATAGTTTTTCATGATTGTCAATTTTTGGATTAATTTATAATTTTACTTTGTTTTGTAGGAAAAATGGTGTTTTTGAGGGACTAAAAAAGAAATTTTGCCAATGAGGAGTGATTTCTACAGCCAAAGATGTCAAAAACAAGTTTGAAAGTTGAAGTATGCAGTGGCCAAATTGCGCATAACTTGCCGCATAAGTTGTGCGATTACGCACAGGAGAAGAAGCAATTTTTCCATTCTGTGGAATGCATAAGTCACTGCATGACTTATGCAGACTTACTCCTTCTTATGCAGCTTCACACAGAGGGCCCAAAAACCTATCAGCGCATAGGGTGCATAACTTATGCAGTCTACTTATGCAGTTTCATAGAGTCTTCATAATGAGCTGGCAGAAGATTCCCACATGAAAAACTACACCTCAAACACACTATTTTAGGGCTACTTGTCAGAAAAAGATATAAATAGGCCCTTATCTCATTTTAGAAAGGAAGGAGGAGACAAAAAAGGGAGCAGCAGTAGGGGAAGAGTCAGAAGAAAATAGAGCAAACGTCACCTCTCCATTTCTAGACCAGATTTGGAGTTTTCATCCTTCCTTGCCTATTTTCTACCTTTCTTGTATTGGGTTTCTTAGTTCTTAGCTTAGATTTAAGATTTATTTCCATATTAACTCAGAATTCCTTATAAATATTATAGATAGTGAGTAGTTTTCATTAGATTCTGGAGTTGGGATGTAATATTTGAGATATTTTATGGATTTTGATTGGGTAATGCATATTTTGTGATTTTAATGAGTTTTATTCATTTATTGTGTGCTCAATGACATGCTTAGTGTAAGATCCCATTAAGTGTTGTTCTTAATCCATTGTTGAAGCACCAAAAGGAGAAAACCTTGTGATAGATAATCAAGAAATTAGACTTAATTAACTTAGATATAGAAATAAACTAAGGATTAAGAGGATTTACAGATTAATTAAGAAACTTAATGGGTCTTGATTAATTTTAACTCCTCGAAAGTAGGATTAGATTGATTAAGTCACTATTTGTCCCACTCGAAAGGGTATTCAAAGGATTTAAGAATTAATCTCCTCAAAACCCGTAAGTTCCATAAGATTGGATAACCAATTTAAAAATCCCAAAATAGCTTGAATATGAACTCCCGAACTCCGGAATCGCCCTTTTTATCATTGTTAATTTCTAATTGAATTTAATCACTTGTCATTTTAAATCTTGCCATATTTTAATTTGCTTATTTTAATTTGATGCAAATTTAGTTAAATCATTACATTGTTGAATAGATTATTAATTTTACACATATAGATTTCACACTTCAATATCTATCAATTTATTGCTTTAATTTCAAAAATAATTCAAATTAGTCAATTTTCATATGAAAAATTCGATCATTAACACAACTCCTCGTGGGAATGATATCTTTTCTACATTACTTGTATGACCTGTGCACTTGCGGTTGGGCCACATCAGATATTCTGAAAACTTACCAGAAAGCCCACTGCCACTACTTTGTCTCTCCTCTTTCTCTCTTTTCAATTCTCGTCGAAAACTCCATTAAAATCGCCATTTCTTAGTCAGAAAAAGAACCCTGAGCTGCCAAAAGCCTGTTGCCATCATCCCATGTCTGCCCATCCTCGGAGATGCTAAAAAATGCGCATGGTAAAAGGTTGCTGCGCATGCGCATTAGGAGTTATACCACCATTGTTCACTGCCGTTCTGGTTCCCCCACGGTCGTCGGTGGGTGCTAGGCAGGTAGAGGTGACTGGCTGGTGTTACCCTGCTTCCAGGAAGGAAAAGAAAGAAAGGGGGTGAGGGATTTGGGATGTGGGGAGAAGAGAGAGAAAGGGAGGATCTGCTGAATTTTTTAAAACATTTTTTTGAAATTTTAATTACCCTTTTAGTCCTTGAAGTTTTTTGGTTTATTCAAGTAGGTATAGAGTACTAGGGTACTCTAATTAAATTAAATACTAGTAAAAGTATATAAAATAACATTTTTTAAATAATAATAATAATATATTTAAAACAATAGTACCCACTAAAATTGTATAGAATAAAAATTCACGTTAATTTAATATGATAATAATAATAATCACAACAACAACAATAACAACAACAACAACAAAATAATATTCCTTTTAAAAAGAAAAACCATCATAAAAAAATATTAATTTAAGATAATGAATAAAATATTAATAAAATAATACCTTAATTAAAATATTTTATTTTAAGAACAAATCAAGTTGTTACACTTCATCTCACTTCATATAAGCTAGCCTTGCTACCAGAAATGAAGAGGATCCATTTAGTGTTTCATGTCTCTATATTGAGGAAATACGTATCGGCTCCGAACAAGGTTATAAGTGAACTGAACATGGAAATTTTGGAAGATCTTTCTTGTGCAGAATAACTTGTATGGATTGTGGACACGCAGATAAGAAGGCTGAGGAGCTAGGAGATACCTATGGTCAAAGTTATGTGGAATAGCCATAACATGAAAAATTCACGTAGGAGACTCGTGAATCCATGTTACAGTAATACCCTCACCTGTTTTAGGTACATTTTGCTATGCTTGCCTAAGTGATGTTTTATGTGTTCATGTTGTTATATGAGTTGTTTAATATTCGAGAACGAGTGTTCCTAGGGGGGAGAATATAGCACCCACCATTTCCTGACATCAGAATTTCTATCATAGATGGAGTATTCTGGCAAATTCAAAGATTCCATAGATAAGAGAAGGGTGGTAAAAAGTGCGCATGTATGTATGATATGTTCAAAATGTATTTAAAAATGAAACTGTTTTAAATGTTTTAATTCAAAAGAGTTTCTAAGTGCTTTTTGGGGCAGAAGAAACTTTGGTAGCTAAAATATGGACTTTTGTCAGTCGAAGCCCCTTTTATTATTCAAATCTTTTTTGAATAGAATGGACTCTGACAGCTAAAAATATGACTTTTGACAGTCAAAAGGCCTTCGACAATGAGGTTATAAAATGGCTAACAGCTTGTTTTTAGGTCAAAAAGGACTTGAACTCTCATTTCCCTCTCTCTTTCTCTCTCTAAGATACCGTGACATGCAAATGGGTTTCTGAGGAGAATCTCTTGGTCATCTTATGTTTTGAAGCTTGATTCTCCTTTTAAGAAGCTTATTTAAAGGGGACTGAAGCTGAGATTGTCACCCACTGTCACATCCTACCCCTCTGTAAGGCATACATGATCCCGTAGTATACGTAATGAATTACCAACTTTGTCTACTGATAACCCATTAAATACACTACAAGGGATTTTTAAAACTTTTCTTACTTCTTTTTACAGTGGTGAGCACTATTTACAGGTGTTAAATTTTTATTTTTTTTTTGAACTGAAGTGAAACAGCTAACACATTTGAATTATTAGTAATTTCTGTAAAAATTTTAGCGAAGTGCTAACTGTATTTTGAGTAAAACAGTTCTTCAAAAACCTATAAAAAGCACTTCAAATATATTTCTCAATCTCAAACTTCAACATTTAGTCAACTCAAATCCACAATAATTTTTCAGTAATTTCAAAGGCTGAGATAAAAGAAATATATCACAATATTTACAAACCAAAATAATTTACAATTTATTTTACAACTTCAATGTACAATTTTAATTTACAACTGCTCAAAATCAAGAACACTATATACATACAGTGAACAAACATTACAATACAAAATGCAAAATATGGTATACTCAATATACCCGATGATCTCTCACTGAAGCACTAGCAGCCTAGTCTGCTGCCCTGTCAGTCTGTCTACCTGCGACAACAATGAAAAACTATCGCTGAGTAAAATTTACTCAGTGGTGCACAATAACAATTTGAAATGCAATATATAAATCTTTTATTGACAATTCACAAATCAAATAATTCACAATTCCATTTCACAATTTACAAAGTTCATGTAACACTATTTGATCAAATAACTGAATAATACAGTTTTGCTAATCAATAACACCATTTGATCAAATAACTGAATAAAAAAGTTTTGCCAATCAATAACACCATTTGATCAAATAACTGAATAATACAGTTTTGTCAATCAATAACACAATTTAGGCCATGACACAATTTTTCCACACATGCCGTGTTGTACACCACGACAAGACACACTCACCCCAATAATCAAAATCAATGAGGGAGGATGCTAGCTAAATAATGAGTACTCATCCACACTCACCTCAGACTGGCAAGTCAAAGAGGGAGGAACATAATCACACTCATCCCAGACTGATAAGTCAAAGAGGGAGGAATATAATCACACTCACCCCAGACTGATAAGTCAAAGAGGGAGGAATATAATCACAGTGTCATGCCAAGTGTGAATTAAAACAATTTCAAATCACAATATTTCATACAATTCCCAAATCACATTTTATCTCAAAATTTTCATTTGCAAAGTAGGTAACACAATAATTTCCAAATACGATTCTCAAAGCCAAAACAATAAAAAATTATTCATAACTCATTTCTCCAAATAAATTTTCTAGTAAAAGCAATGAATATAAAAAGTATTGTGCACAGACACAATTTAAAACTATAATGTTCAATTAAATTTTTAAGTAGAAAATAAGAAGTCAAAATTATTGTGCACAAACACAATTTAAAACAATAACATACAAATAATCATAATTTATTTCAATTGAAAAATTCAAAAGAAATAACTATTGTGCACAAACCTCTGATAACTGTCTTTTGCCTCTGACTCAGTGTTTCCTTCTCTTTGCCTGAGTCTTTGCTAACTGAAACACACAATTTGAAGTGTTTCAGTACTCATTTAAACTGTCTCTATCGATAATGCTTAATAATTAATTTATTGAATACTATTATTTCCTTAGTCAACCTAAGATGTTGACCCTCGATGCAGTCTAGGTGAATTAGGTCTTAATATTACCAATATGTCACATTTGATAGCCTTTTAATATTGGTACATGTTACCCAATTCATTCTTATGTATGTTGCATTTTATTGCAATTTGTCAGATTTCGGTATGCTAATTTGACCTAACTGGATGACCTAGTTCCCTCGGTTTTCGGGTTTCGGTCAAAACTACAAACTCGTAGATCTATGTCTTATTGCACGCGGGGCAAAATTTCAGATAATTCTGAGTTTACTAGACCAAGTTATGGTCATTTTACTATTGCTAGTTAGAATGTACCAAAATGGTCACTTTAGGTCATTTTTAGGTCAATTTTGGTTCGGCCAGTTTTTGGACCTGAACTTGTGTAAGCTATTTGACTTGCCTATGGTCATTTCTGGGCTTTGGTGTCTTCATAAGACTTGTAGATATATGTCTCAAATATTCATGGTAAAAATTTCAGGTCAATTGGACCTGTTTTGAGTGAGTTATGGCCAAAACACTAACTGCTGCCCAAATAGTCAATTTTCAAGCCTTAAATGCACTAATCCGGATTTGGTCATTTTTTAAGTTACCTTTCAAGCAGAATTTTGATAAGCTTCCTTCATGAAAGTTGGCACTTTTTGTGCCTAGTTTCAGCTCCAATTGGTCTCATACAAATTGGAGCCACACACTTAAGGTTCTAAGCCAAAATACACACTGCCCTATTGCACATTGTTCATCACTCATCAAAGGACACATTTAACATTACCAAGTCATTTCCTTCATGCCATTTCTGGTTTGTACAATAACATAAACACATTTTACTTCACATTGTTGGTCATTTTGGCAGCTTATAACCACACTCAATATGCACATTATAGTCCAAAATTTTCCAAGTTCAAATTACAACAATTTAATCACATAACCTAGCTCATTTACATGTTCAAACTCACACCTTCATACATATGTACATGCTACCATAACAAGCACCATAATTCAACAATAAAATTCCATAAACCAAACCATGAAATAACATTTTTTTGGTTCACACTTCAAGTTGCCGAATTGTAATCTTCTTCAATTAGCTTTCCAAGCTTCTAAAGTCAAGTGTACATTCACATATACATTTAGTATACATCACCCAATTTATTCCTACACATATAAACACTTCATCAACACTTTAATCTACCATTCACATGCAAAGATAACTATTCTTACAGAGTTTCCATGGCTGCCAAAAATATACATCTCCCTTAAAACATCAAACTCCAAAATTCCTTCCACAATTCAACTACCCATAACACCCACACAAACTTTAATGAAGCAAGCATAAAAAATACTTACTTACCACTTTGGAAACTCTTCAAAACCTTGACTAAACTTGATCTTCTTGCTGCCTATCTACTGCCCAAGTGGTGTAGAGGAACTTTAGTGAAGGGAGCTAGTGGAAAAATAGCTTGGATCATGCTTGCATGAAGCTTCTCCAAATTCGGCCATGGAGGAATTCTCCTTCACCATTTTCGGCTGGCTGTCCAAGGTTGAAGAAGGTGAGTTGTTTCTACCCAAAATATGCTGCTCACATGTCGACTTAAGTGGAGTTAGTGGACCATTAACTTAGATTAAGTATTTAATATTCTAAAGTTTTCATATTCCTCATTTAGCTCCTAATTTTTGCTATTTAAACTAGGTACCACCAATTTAATTTTTCATGACATTTTTCATGTATAATATCATTTATTTTTAATAGAAATTTAGGTTAAAAGACAACTCAGGGTGTCAAATGACCACAATGCCCCTATTCGGATTGCATTCTCGATTTTTCGGTAACACCGATTTTTATCGTTTTCTTCGATTCCAGCTTTAACATCAATTATTGAAGCCTATCCTCAATTACAAAATTAACCTATCATGCCATTAATATGGCTAGGATAAGATATTTTGAGAAATTATCTGATACACTGTAACACCCCGTTTGCATAGCCTGGTAGATTTCACTGTTCCGGTGATCGGTGTCGGTCCGGACAATTAAGGAGATTAGAACCACACTTAAGACAACTAGAGATGCCATAAACACAAATAATTAGTAATGTTCAATTAGTTGAGTATAAATAAGAAAAACAGAACAGAAGAAGTTAAACGAGCCGAGAGTCACAGCGATGGGTGACATTCTCGGGAATGACTGCGAAGTCGTTTTAAACTTAAATTTCGAACCGTAAAAAGTGACGCCGCGGTCCTTAGGACCCTTACAAACACAGTGGAAAAGAGAAAATCATGAAAAATAACTATTAAGCCAGTCAAATAATTAGGTCAGGAAGCCGGAAGAAATATGGAATTAATTGCAAACCGGGTTGAACCGGCAAAGGGCAATTTGGTCAATTGACCCTGAGAGCTGACTCCTGACCTAACTGTCAAATAAAATCGGAAAAAAAGAAAGCTTCGAAATCGAGAATTAAATTAAAGAACTAATAGAAAAATAAAAAAAAAAGGGGAGTTAGAAGTTGCTACACAAAGGTTAGTGATTTAAGGTGCAAGAATTAGTTTACTTCTTGTGTTTTTAGCTTGAATTAGCTTGTAATATGCTTAAAATGAAAAAAAATATGCATGAGGGACTAAACTGAAATTCGTCCAGCAGGGAGGGGAGAGTGATTTGCATGAATTTGAGTGAGTTAAACATGTTAAAATGCTTGAATGAGTTGAAAGATTGTGTTTATATGCTTTGAATTAGTTAATTACAATGAATTAGTGTGGTTAGGATTTGAAACCTAGGGTTTTGAGGCAAAAATTTGGAGAAATTGGTAAATGATATATTTGGCCTAATGTGAAGTGAAAAATGGTCATTTGTGACCAAATGAGGTGTGTTAGAAGTGTTGGAATTAAAAGCCAATTCGGATTGGATAAGGTCATGTGCTGGCAGCATGACCAAAATTTCCTTTGAGGGATCAAAAATGAAATTTTACAAGTCCAATGGATATGGGACCAATTGGGGATGAAAATAGGCACTAAATGACACAATTTTCATTTAGGAAGCCTGCCCAAAAAGTGACTAAAACCTAGTGAACAAAGTGGCCGAAGTCGGAAAATCGCAGGCTGCCTCTGCACAAACTGACCAAATGAACAGTGTTTGTTCATTTGGTCATAACTCGAGCTAGGCAGGTCAAAATGACCTGAAATTTTACCAGTAATTAGATAAGATATAGATCTAAAACTTTTATGAAGAACACCAACCCAAATTATGCCATTAACCCAATCAAAATACTGAGCAAAGTTGGTGACCTGAATCTGCAGAACTGCAGATTGCCATATGAACAGTAAAGTTTCAATGGCTATAACTCTCTCTAGAAAACTCCGATTTAGGCGATTCTTGAACCGATGGAAACCTAAGACATAGTAGAACATTTCATATGAAGAAAATTAGACCAAATTATGGACCTAACTTGATCAAATTGCTGAACGAAGTTGGAATCAATAATCTGCCAGAATAAAATTCTGCAGCATGAACAGTAAACATAATTTGCTTATAACTTGAGCTACAAAACTCCAATTGGGGTGATTCAAAAAGGAGAATAAACTTAAGACAATAAGGAACATTTTCTATGAAGGAAGGTTTTCCAAATTCCAACAGTGAAAGGACCAATGAAACAGTGCAACTTAGGACTCCAAAACCGAAAATTGGCAATTTTGCCTAAAAGACCTAAGTTTTGAGAAAATGACCAAAACCAACAAGTTTAGTGACCAAAATGTGGTATGTGGGTGAAGTTGGAGTTCCCATACCTATTAAGTCTTAAAAAGTCAACAATTTGACTTGAATAGTGCAGTGAATAGTAACTCGAAACACAAAATTTCGAGAACGTCGAATTTAACACGTTAAAGCTAGGTAAATGTGAAGCTAAATTTATTTTGGATTTATTTTAAGTTCTAGTACTGAAACATTATAAAATTGCGTATTTCAGTGGAAAAGAATATCGGGACAGAACCCGAGGAGTCGAGTCAAGGCCAACAGACGACTCGTTTGAGGTTTGTGCACAACATCACTATGCTTTAAAATGTATTGATAAAGTGAATGAAATATGTATTTTACATTTGCTTTGAATTGTTGAAAATTTATTTGTGATATTAGTTATGATGTTTTGACTTAAATTGTTGAAAGTTATTGTATATATTTGAAATGACAATGTTTAGCAAATTATTAAGATAAGTTTTAAAACCACAGTGTCATGATCATATATTTGAACACCTCACTAGCATGACTAGTGGGGGTAATTTGTTTCGAATTTTGATTCCTTCTCTAGAGAAGTGTTGAGGTGTGCCAGTAGAAGAGGGTGTGAATGGATATCCATATATTTGAGCTAGCTAGCCTTGTGATGTGATTTCTCTTTAGCCTCTGGCTATTGAGATTCTATTTGTTTCGAATGGCATGATCTAACTGTGGGTTTTATGAAATGTGATTTGATACCTCAAAATGAAATTGTTTGGGATTAAAATCTCATAATGCATGATTTGTATTTAATTATCATGTTCAGTCAAATTTTCGAATAAATGTGATTTAAGTTCTGCATAAATATTATTTTAGTATGTTGTGCACCACTGAGTCCTAGTACTCAGCGATAGCTTTATTCTTGTCATGATTTAGAGAACTAGAGGAAGCAGATCGAGTCACTTTGAGGTGTGAAGAGCTATCAGCTTAAAGTCATCGGGTATAATTTATACCCTAATTGTAAATATTTCTTTTGATGTATATATTGCACATAAATGTATGGACATGTAAAAATGGCTCTTGAGCAGTTTGTACAAAAATTTGTATGAAGTTTGTATAAAATTTGTATAAAGTTGTAATATATATAATAGTTTGAAATTCTCTTAATGTAAATTTTGTAATGATGTATTTAAATTATTTTGTCCCTAATGAACTATGAATGTAACTATTTTATTTAAATGGAATGAAATGGATTGTTAGTATTTTGATAGTCATTGGATAGTGGATTTGAAATTTGAAAGTTGATAAATGAGTTGAGAAATTGATTGAGATTGAGTATGAAATTGAAGCAATTGTTGAGAAAAATTTTTAGAAGTGCTTTTTTACAGGTATTTGAAGAACTGGTTTCTCAAAATACAGACAGAACTCTGTCAAAATTTTTATAAAATTTGCGGAAAAATAAAATGGACCAAAATTTCCAACTAGCTTTCCACTTAAGTACATGTTTTAAATACTTATTAGGAATGCTCACCACTTACCAAAAGTAAGAAATTTGTTTTAAAATCCCTTGTAGGGTGCTTAATGAGTTATCGGTAGGTGAAGTTCAGTAGTTCATTAAGTATTCTACGGGATCATGTTATGCCTTACAGAGGGGTAAGGTGTGACATGTTTTAGTGGTATCAGAGCAAGTTTTTGAAGTATGTTTTAAATTGTGAATTTGTGTCTTTTTTTTGTTAAGTATAGCTGCTCAATGTCCATTTTTGTTACATACAGTGCATTACATCATGAATATGAACTAACGGAGGGAAATCTCCATGTGTTACTTGTTCAGGAGATACCCTAACTTCAGCCTGAAATGGAAGAAGGGGATCGCTCAATTGAGCAATCTGTTGAAGCTGAGGCACAAGGGGAAGCCCCGGCTTTACTGAATGTTAGTGGCTCAACAGCACCAGCCCCACAAATGCCGCAATTCCCTGCACAGTTCGCACAGCAGATGGCTGCGATGTTTCAACAAATGGCTGGGGGTATGCCTGCTCAAGCTCCACCTCAGACACCTGTGGCACAACCACTGCCTCCAGCCAGACAGTATGATAAATTATTGAAGTATGGGGCTGCAGAATTTAAGGGTACAGTGGACCCTTTAGAGGCAGAGCAATGGCTTGAAAGAATGGACAGAGTGTTTAAGAAACTGCACTGCCAAGATGAACTAAAGTTTGAGTATTCTGTGTCTCTACTGTAAGGGGATGCATATGATTGGTGGAAGACCATCCCCCACAGCTTAGCTTAACCACCAGTGCTAACCTGGGATGACTTCATCAGAGAGTTCAGACAGAAATACATCCCAGATGTATATGTTGATCAGAAATTGCAAGAATTTTTGAGTTTGAAACAAGGCAACAGAACAGTGGCAGAGTATGAGAGGGAGTTCTCTCGCTTAAGTCACTATGCAGGGAGTCTCCTCTCTACCAGCAAGGCAAGATGCAAGAGATTTGAGACTGGTTTGAAGCCCAGCATAAGGATGCAAGTTGTGGGATTCAGACACAGCAACTTCTCAGAGCTCAAGTCTCAAGCACTTGAGCTGGAGAGAATTGAAGCAGAATTGAGCTGGAGAGCTGGTGCTACCCCTGGAAAGAGAAAGAAGTTTAGTGGACCCAGCAGGGGTCGAGGTGGAAGATTTAGTAGAGGCAGATTTTCTAGCGAGACCCCTAGGTCCGGCCGATCGGCGAGGGTTCACATTACGCCCCTCTGAGACTTGTGGCAAGATTCATGGGGGGGAGTGCTATTGGGCCACCGGAGCTGCTTTAATCGTGGAGGCAAGGGTCATTTAGCAAGAGACGCACTAGTGCTCCGTCTTGAGATTTGTTCCAGCTCCTACTACTGCCGAGGATCTATTGAGTCCTGCTCCCGAGTTCAGTCATTTGGCGGAGGAAGAGGCGGTAGAGGCACCTTGCCGATCGAGCACGATTGGTCAATCGGCAAGGAAGTGCTTGACCGAGTCTACACAATGAGACAGCGAGAAGAGCCTGAGACTTTCGATGTGGTAGCTGGTACATTCTCTATCTCTGGTCAAGATGTATTTGTGTTGTTTGATCCGGGTTCAACCCATTCATATGTTAGTGCTAGCATAGTCAGTTCACTTGCTGTTCCATGTGTGCAAATGGGTTTTGAAGTGCTAGTAACTAGTCCATTAGGACAAGAGGTCCGGTCACAGAATTTATAGAGACTGTCCTTTGGTGATCCAAGGACATGTTTTCTGTCGAGACTTGATTGAAATGCCCTTGAGAGTATGATATCATCTTGGGCATGGATTGGTTAGCGAGGCATCACGCCATGATTGGTATGTAGGCGAAGGCAGTCACTTTTGGTCTCCTTTGTATGGTGATGTGGTAATACATGGGGAGAGGCATTTCGCCATCAAACATCATTTAATTGCACTAGCGGAAGAATGATCAGAAAGAGGTGTGAAGCATACTTGGCACATGTGATAGACACCCAAGTGGGGAGTCCAGCACTGAGGGACATCCCTACGGTATGTGACTTTCTAGATGTGTTTCCTGATGAATTGCCAGGATTACCTCCAGAAAGAGAGGTACAGTTTGAGATTAATGTTATGCCTGGTGTGGACCCAATCTCCATAACGCCATATAGAATGGCACCTACAAAATTGAAAGAGTTGAAAGTGCAATTGCAAGAATTACTTGACAAGGGCTTTATCCGCCCTAGTGTGTCACCTTGGGGAGCGCCAGTGTTGTTTGTTAAGAAGAAGGATGGCACTCTCCGCTTGTGTATTGATTATCGGCAGTTGAATAAGGTGACAATAAAGAATAGATATCCATTACCCCGCATTGATGACTTATTTGATCAGCTGAGGGGTGCAACTGTGTTCTCCAAAATTGACCTGAGATCAGGTTATTATCAGCTGAAAGTACAAGAGCAGAGTATTCCTAAAACTGCCTTCAGAACCCGCTATGGCCATTATGAGTTTTTGGTTATGCCATTCGGGTTAACTAATGCTCCGGCTGCTTTTATGGATCTAATGAACACTATCTTCAGACCATACCTTGACCAGTTTGTTGTGGTATTCATAGATGATATATTGGTCTATTCGAGAAATGCAGAAGAGCATGATAGACATCTGCGGATTGTACTGCAAACTTTGAGGAAGAAACAGCTATATGCCAAATTGTCGAAGTGTGAATTTTGGCTGAAGGAGATATCTTTCTTGGGGCATGTAGTATCAGAAGAGGGCATTAAAGTAGACCCAAGTAAGATTGAAGCTGTCCTTAATTGGAGGCCAGCCAGAAATGTCACAGAAATTCATAGTTTTCTGGGTTTAGCTGGATGCTACCGTAGATTTGTGAAGGGATTCTCCATGTTGGCATCTCCATTGACCAAGCTGCTTAGAAAAGATGTAAAATTTCAGTGGACGGATAAATGCCATGAGTTTTGATGAATTGAAGAAATGTTTGGTGAAGCTCGATCCGACTTTACCTATTCCGGGTAAAGAATATACAGTATATAGTGATGCTTCTCACAATGGGTTAGGCTGTGTATTAATGCAAGATCGAAATATCATTGCCTATGCATCACGCCAGTTGAAACCGCATGAGAGGAATTATCTGACACATGATTTGGAGCTTGCAGCTATTGTGTTTGCTCTTAAGATCTGGAGACACTATTTGTATGGGGAAAAGTGTTACATCTACACAGATCATAAGAGTTTAAAGTATTTGGGCACCCAGAAAGAGCTGAATTTGAGACAGAGGAGATGGTTAGAGTTGATAAAAGACTATGATTGTCTGATAGACTATCAGCCAGGGAAAGCTAATGTTGTGGCTGACGCCTTAAGTCGCAAGACTATGGCAAGTCTACGGGTTACTCCTTTGTCTTTGGTACATGAGTTGAGATCATTACATGCCAGCTTAGAGATTAATGATGATGGGCAGACAGCAGTTGCATGGCATGTACAGGCCGGTGTTGATTGATCGATTAGAATGGTCGCCGAATGATCGAAGTATCGTTGTTGGAAGAAGTCCGACAGGGCAAGAAACCAGAATTCTCAATCAGATATAATAGTCTACTACTACACCAGGGCAGAATGTGTGTTCCTAATGATGTTAATTTGAGGCAGATCATTTTGAAGGAAGCACATGAGTCTCCTTTTGCCATGCATCCTGGTGGCACAAAAATGTATAAGGGGCTAAAGGAGCATTACAGGTGGATGGGTATGAAAAGGAATGTGGCAGAGTTTATATCCAAATGCCTAACTTGTCAGCAAGTAAAGGTAGACCATCAAGTACTACTGGTTGTTACATCCACTACCGATGCAGTGGAAATGGGAGAGAATAACGATGGATTTTGTGATGGGACTTCCAAGGACACGAAGAGTCATGATGCGGTTTGGGTCATTGTTGTGGTGACTAAATCTACTCATTTTACGCGATTCGGATGGACTACGATTTAGAAAGATTGGCCAAGTTATACATCGATGAGATTGTGAGCGCATGGAGTGCCGGTATCCATCGTGTCGACAGCAGATCCTAGGTTCACTTCTAGATTAGGGTAGTCTTGAAAGCCCTAGGAACTAGATTGAACTTGATCGCATTCCATCCACGCAGACGGATGGCGACCGAGAGGGTAATTCAGATCTTGGAGGACATGCTACGGGCTTGTGTGATTGAGTTTGAGGGCAGTTGGGATACACATTTGCCTTTGATTGAGTTTGCTTACAACAACAGCTACCAATCAAGCATTGGGATGCCTCCATATGAAGCTTTGTATGGCAGAAAATGTAGAACCCCGTTGTGTTGGGATGACGTGGGTGAAAGAAAGATGATTGGACCCGAAATTGTTCAACAAACTGAAGAGAAGATCAGGGTGATCCGAGATCGACTTAAGACTGCATCGGACCGTCAAAAGTCCTACATTGATTTGACAAGAAGGGATATTGAGTATGCAGCGGGTGAGAAAGTTTTCCTCAAGGTTTCTCCTTGGAAGAGAATTATGAGATTCGGCAGAAAGGGGAAACTGAGTCCTCATTTCATTGGGCCATATGAGGTTCTGGAAAGAGTGGGTCCTTTGGCATATCGGTTAGCACTACCTCCAGAGTTGGAGAAGATACATAATGTCTTCCATGTGTCTATGTTGAAGAGGTATCGATCAGACCCATCTCATGTACCACCAGTAGAGGAAATTGAAGTGAATCCAGACCTCACATATGAAGAAGAACCCATAGAGATTCTGGCTTATGAGGTGAAGCACTCTGAAACAAGCGAATCTTTGTTGGTAAAAGTGCTGTGGAACCATCATTCGGGCCAGGAGGCTACTTGGGAACGAGAAGAGGACATGAGGAGACAGCACCCACAGCTGTTCAGAGATTGATATCAGGCAAAATTTCGAGACGAAATTTATTTAAGGGGGGGGAGAATTGTAACACCCCGTTTGCATAGCCTGGTAGATTTCACTGTTCCGGTGACCGGTGTCGGTCCGGATAATTAAGGAGATTAGAACCACACTTAAGACAACTAGAGAAGCCATAAACACAAATAATTAGTAATGTTCAATTAGTTGAGTATAAATAAGAAAAATAGAACAGAAGAAGTTAAACGAGCCGAGAGTCACAGCGATGGGTAACCTTCTCGGGAATGACTGCGAAGTCATTTTAAACTCAAATTTCGAACCGTAAAAAGTGACGCCGCAGTCCTTAGGACCCTTATAAACACAGTGGAAAAGAGAAAATCACGAAAAATAACTATTAAGCCAGTCAAATAATTAGGTCAGGGAGCCGGAAGAAATATGGAATTAATTGCAAACCGGGTTGAACCGGCGAAGGGCAATTTGGTCAATGGACCCCGAGAGCTGACTCCTGACCAAACTGTCAAAGAAAATCGGAAAAAAAGAAAACTTCAGAATCGAGAATTAAATTAAAGAACTAATAGAAAAATAAAAAAAAAGGGGAGTTAGAAGTTGCTACACAAAGGTTAGTGATTTAAGGTGCAAGAATTAGTTTACTTGTTGTGTTTTTAGCTTGAATTAGCTTGTAATATGCTTAAAATGAAAAAAAATATGCATGAGGGACTAAATTGAAATTCTTCCAGCAAGGAGGGGAGAGTGATTTGCATGAGTTTGAGTGAGTTAAACATGTTAAAATGCTTGAATGAGTTGAAAGATTGTGTTTATATGCTTTGAATTAGTTAATTACAATGAATTAGTGTGGTTAGGGTTTGAAACCTAGGGTTTTGAGGCAAAAATTTGGAGAAATTGGTAAATGATATATTTGGCCTAATGTGAAGTGAAAAATGGTCATTTGTGACCAAATGAGGTGTGTTAGAAGTGTTGGAATTAAAAGCCAATTCGGATTGGATAAGGTCATGTGCTGGCAGCATGACCAAAATTTCCTTTGAGGGACCAAAAATGAAATTTTACAAGTCCAATGGATATGGGACCAATTAGGGATGAAAATAGGCACTAAATGACACAATTTTCATTTAGGAAGCCTGCTCAAAAAGTGACTAAAACCTAGTGAACAAAGCCGAAGTCGGAAAATCGCAGGTTGCCTCTGCACAAATTGACCAAATGAACAGTGTTTGTTCATTTGGTCATAACTCAAGCTAGACAGGTCAAAATGATTTGAAATTTTACCAGCAATTAGATAAGATATAGATCTAAAACTTTTATGAAGAACACCAACCCAAATTATGCCATTAACCCAATCAAAATACTGAGCAAAGTTGGTGACCTGAATCTGCAGAACTACAGATTGCCATATGAACAGTAAAGTTTCAATGGCTATAACTCTCTCTAGAAAACTCCGATTTAGGCGATTCTTGAACCGATGGAAACCTAAGACATAGTAGAACATTTCATATGAAGAAAATTAGACCAAATTATGGACCTAACTTGATCAAATTGCTGAACGAAGTTGGAATCAATAATCTACCAGAATAAAATTCTGCAGCATGAACAGTAAACATAATTTGCTTATAACTTGAGCTACAAAACTCCAATTGGGGTGATTCAAAAAGGAGAATAAACTTAAGACAATAAGGAACATTTTCTATGAAGGAAGGTTTGCCAAATTCTAACAGTAAAAGGACCAATGAAACAGTGCAACTTAGGACTCCAAAACCGAAAATTGGCAATTTTGCCTAAAAGACCTAAGCTTTGAGAAAATGACCAAAACCAACAAGTTTAGTGACCAAAATGTGGTATGTGGGTGAAGTTGGAGTTCCCATACCTATTAAACCTTAAAAAGTCAACAATTTGACTTGAATAGTGCAGTGAATAGTAACCCGAAACACGAAATTTCGAGAACGTCGAATTTAACACGTTAGAGCTAGGTAAATGTGAAGCTAAATTTATTTTGGATTTATTTTAAGTTCTAGTACTGAAATATTGTAAAATTGCGTATTTCAATGAAAAGAATACCGGGACAGAACCCGAGGAGTCGAGTCAAGGCCAACAGGCAACTCGTTTGAGGTTTGTGCACAACATCACTATGCTTTAAAATGTATTGATAAAGTGAATGAAATATGTATTTTACATTTTTTTTGAATTGTTGAAAATTTATTTGTGACATTAGTTATGATGTTTTGACTTAAATTGTTGAAAGTTATTGTGTATATTTGAAATGACAATGTTTAGCAAATTGTTAAGATAAGTTTTAAAACCACAGTGTCATGACTATATATTTGAACACCTCACTAGCATGACTAGTGGGGGTAATTTGTTTCGAATTTTGATTCCTTCTCTGGAGAAGTGTTGAGGTGTGCCAGTAGAAGAGGATGTGAATGGATATCCATATATTTGAGCTAGCTAGCCTTGTGATGTTATTTCTCTTTAGCCTCTGGCTATTGAGATTCTATTTGTTTCGAATGTCATGATCTAACTGTGGGTTTTATGAAATGTGATTTGATACTTCAAAATGAAATTGTTTGGGATTAAAATCTCATAATGCATGATTTGTATTTAATTCTCATGTTCAGTCAAATTTTCTAATAAATGTGATTTAAGTTCTGCATAAAGATTATTTTAGTATGTTGTGTACCACTGAGTCCTAGTACTCAGCGATAGCTTTTATTGCTGTCACAGATTTAGAGACTAGAGGAGCAGCAGATTGAGCTGCTGAGGTGTGAAGAGCTATCAGCTTAAAGTCATCGGGTATAATTTATACCCTAATTGTAAATATTTCTTTTGATGTATATATTGCACATAAATCTATGGACATGTAAAAATGGGTCTTGAGCAGTTTGTACAAAAATTTGTATGAAGTTTATATAAAATTTGTATAAAGTTGTAATATATATAATAGTTTAAAATTCTCTTAATGTAAATTTTGTAATGATGTATTTAAATTATTTTGTCTCTAATGAACTATGAATGGAACTATTTTATTTAAATTGAATGAAATGGATTGTTAGTATTTTGATGGTCATTGGATGGTGGATTTGAAATTTGAAAGTTGATAAATGAGTTGAGAAATTGATTGAGATTGAGTATGAAATTGAAGCAGTTGTTGAGAAAAATTTTTAGAAGTGCTTTTTTACGGGTATTTGAAGAACTGGTTTCTCAAAATACAGACAGAACTCTGTCAAAATTTTTATAAAATTTGCGGAAAAATAAAATGGACCAAAATTTCCAACTAGCTTTCCACTTAAGTACATGTTTTAAATACTTATTAGAAATGCTCACCACTTACCAAAAGTAAGAAATTTGTTTTAAAATCTCTTGTAGGGTGCTTAATGAGTTATTGGTAGGTGAAGTTCGGTAGTTCATTAAGTATTCTACGGGATCATGTTATGCCTTACAGAGGAGTAAGATGTGACATACACCTAGTGTATATATATTATTTCTCATAATTATGTGAGATTTATTTTTTATATTACTAGAAGAACTCATATTTTTATGAGAAAATAAGTATTATTTTTATGTGTAAGGACATTTCATGATATTGTAATTTATATTTCTTTTCTTTAGTATTTAAAAAATCCTTAGTGGGTATGATAATTGTTAGAATTTAAATTATAATCTCTTGTATTATAAGGTAGAAACAATAGAGTATATATCTTATAGTGTTAGCTTCATTATTTTTGAGAATTTTTAAAATTAATTTACTTTTTATAACTATCCCTTTTCTCTTCGTCTAAACTATTTATCATTTAAAAAAAAAAATAAAAGATATTAATTTTTTTTAATTTTACCCTTATTTCTATTAAATATAATAACTATATCTATAATTTCTTAAAATACATCTTATCACCTTCTTTCCCTTAATTAGATAAGATAAAAAGTAATTAAAAAGTATTTTATTATAATTTAAGTGATTTAATTACTTTCTTAATTATGATTACAAGACTTGACAAGTTTCTTCATTGTTATCATCATTCAAGTGGCGGAAGTTAAAAACCTATTCACTAAATCAAAAAACCTAATAGAAAATCTCTAAACTCAAATCTAATTGGAATAATGTTACACATAGATTATAATGTCGATATTTTAGTTGGCAATGGCAAAATTACTTGACTATGTAAACTTGATGTTACATATAAGCTTTAACATAAGATATTTAAAAAGTGAAATTTATAATTTTCAAAAGATATGTTTTCTTATTATTATATTTGATTCACAAGAAAATCCTTTTTTTGTTATTTAGTAGAAGTTTAATTAGCAAGCTTAAAAGTTTTTCAAAGAGTGTGTGTATGTGATTTTCTGGAAACAAAACTTTCCATTGTTTCCTTTTCAACAATAATTGTAATGTTGATTGGGCTATTGCTGACTTTGCTAGCAATTCTGGTTTGCTGGGAGAAATCTTTCTTCCACTCCACTAACGTCAAGTCAGCCACGTCTCGCAGGTGGAACTCTCATTCATTCATATTTTAATTACTTGCTGTATTACTGCCCATTGGCAAGCTATCCTGTGGGCTGGAATTCAAACCTTCACTCAGACGGCCATCACAGCATTCATTCATTTTCTAAGTAGATGGAGAGACTCAAACCTTTTTAGATCTTGGTATAGAAATCTGTTTCTTTTTGGTTCATATTCTGGAAGAGATGGCAACCGATTTGCAGGTACCTTCACAGAGCAAGGTGTTATTAATCCTTTAACTTGCAAGTAGATGTGATATTATATTTTTTATATATTTATTATTGGGGATATTTTTATACCAATTTTTGTCCTATGTGACTAAATTCTTTGTTTTAGACGATCAAAATAACGTATTCTCTTATATTAACATGAAATGCTAAAAATAATAATTTTAGAATGCTTCTAATAGAGTTTAATTATGCTCATTGATTGAATTAATTATATTAATTATTTTTTATATAATTTTATTAATTTGAATTATGACCTAACTTAAAAAATTTATGATGCAAAATTCAAATTGGATATTTTATAAAATCTATATGACAGGTTGTTGCTAAATGATTGAATTTGACATTAGGTTAGGTTGCTTTCTTATTTACTAACATTACTTTTGGCCCTTTTTTTTGGCAACCAATTCAAAATCATCCAATTTGTTGAGTTTTAGTTTGTTATTTTTTTGATTAATTGAAATTGATGGTAATTTTTGCTTTTTTTAATTGATTGGGTTCTAAATGAGTTCAAATTTGGTATTTCACAATTTTATAAACCTGTTTAAAATTACAATTTGCTTTTTTTTAGAGATTTTATGATTAAAATATATAAATTTAATTTAAAATTATTTTTAATAATTTGTAATTAATTCATTTAAAATAACATTTTGCTCATTGTGATCTTAGTATTAATAATTGAGATATGGTGATGAAAAATTTTTCTTATCTAAATTCGATTTATCATAAATTTAAGATACAATATGTGCTCGATGACGATGATGGGGCGCTTGCCTTTTCTTGAGAAAATGCATTTATTAGAAATCCCAACTCAAGTGACTAAAGTGATCACACACTCCATCTAGAAGAATTCCAAAAACTCCCCATTATTTGTTTACCTACTTTTTGAAGTGAAATGTTTCCATAAAATGGAATCTGTACCATTATTACATCTCACACTAGTTAACCTCTTACAGATCTTCTGCTAAGACCAAATACACACACAGAGAATTAATGGAACAATTTCTTGAAGCTGAGGAATTGCTCAGAGGCCTCCACAAATAAATGGCAACTCTTGTTGCCTTTGAAGACTCCATGGCACTAAAATGTGCTGTGAAGCTTTGCATATACTTAATTACAAAATTTTTATAAAAATTTAATTAAAAAATTTTTATTAAAAAAAATCTAATATGATTACTTAAAAATTTAAGTAAATTCGTTTATTATAAATAATCTATTTCAAAAGAAGCCACTTAGATTTTCTAAGAAGAAAAATCCATGTAATTATATATATTGACTCTCAACATTCAAGCTATCACAAAGGCACCAACACCAACCAGCTGCTTGAGGACCAAGAAGCCTGAAACCCTTGCAGGACTTGAAGAGTTTCTTCTTATGATCATTAATGCATTGGAAATTAAAAATCTATTCACTAAATCAAAATCATAATAGAAAATCTCTACCAAATACAAAATTTAGTCTAACAAAGAATAATTAAAGATATATACACCAATAACTTTTCCTCACTGTTATTTAATTCTTTGTTAAAAACGAGAAAAAAAGAAAGACAGAAAGAGAAGTTATTGGAGATTCCAGGTGAAGCTTATGCTCTCTTACTGTCTATGAAATTGGCTTTGACTATTGGTGCTAGGGCAATTATTTTGGAGATTGATTCTTGTACTTTATTGGAAGATGTCTCTAACCATTAAAGACGATTTTCATCTCACAGGAGAAAACATGAGCCATTTAGGAGCAAATTATTACTTGAAGAATTCCATAACCCAAAAGTTACAAACACAAGATTGAAAAGTGATGCCACTAAATCCAGCTGCAGTAGCCAAGGCCATGAATTCTTGTTGAGTCCTTTCCTTTCCTCCTGGATTTTGAGTCATCATAAACACGTCCATAAGTGAAGTGTCCCTCGCTGCTGCACTATTCTCTGCCATTACTGGAAGCACTGCCTCCACTACTATTACCTTTCCATCATCTGGAATTGCTTCGTAGCAGTTCTTCAACAGCTTCAAGCAATGTTCATCGCTCCAATCATGAAGTATCCACTGCCAAAATCTTAATTTAATTAAGCCTTAATCTAATTTTATTATTTTAATTTGTATTCGATATATTAGGTTCTCAAAGTTCAATACCTTCATAAAAATAGCATCTCCTTGTGGAACGCTTTCAAACATATCTCCTTCTACATGATTCACACCTGCAACATATTTTCATAACTAATCTCTAAATATAAAAAGAAAAAAAAAAGAAAGAAAGAAAGATATATATATTCGATCTCATATGAAAATAAGTTTAATAATCCTTAGATCATATTTTTGTATCAAAATTTATGCAGAATCAATTAAATTCATTCTGTCCAACACATAGTAGTTGCACCCAAAGAGAAAAGTTGTACCAGGATAAGAAGGGGCATGTTGTATGACACGAGGCAAGTCAAAATTAATACCCTTAATATGAGGGTATTTGGAAGTGATCATGTTAAGAGTGACTCCAAGTCCTCCACCAACATCAACCACCTGCTTTAGGTGCTCGAAACCCTTATAGGACTGGAGGAGTTTCTTCATAACTATTTTTGTGTGATTAAACATTGCTGTGTTGAAAACCTCATTGAACCTGGGGTCACCGCGAGGATAATCAAAGGCATGTGTTCCATGGACCTTATTGAATGGAATTCCACCTTCAAGAATTGCATCCTTGAGTAAAGGCCTAGATAGAAAGGCACGAGACCAAAAATAAGATGGAAAAAATACACAAGTACAAAAACAACAAAGAATAATAGAGCCAGGGCAATAGGCAAATTAACCAGCTCTCCATATAGACCCTGTCTTGATTCGAGGTCATGAAAGGTCCTAGGGAGACCCCATCTTCATTTTTCACGAAGTATTTGGAAACATAATTCAAATGGTAGAGTCTCTGGTGGGTTCCTTGAGCATTTGAGGACAGAGAGCAACCAAGCACACAGTGGCTAGCTAGAAGCCTGAGGATCCTATCAAGCATCATGGGTGCGTCAGGGTTTTGACAGCTGCTAATTTGGGCTGCAATATCGAACGCTGAGAGTTTTGCATCAGGACCTGCTTTGGCTATAATGTCAAAAATGCCAAGGTCTATTGCAGTTTGCATTACCATGGGCAGTACTGACCCCATCGAAATTTGAATGGCATATGAAAAGCTTTCTTCTTCTCCTTCTTCTTCATTTGTACCATATTCTTGTTGGGTTTTTGTTGAAGAAGCCATGCTTCCTATTTCTCTACTTGTTTGATTTGTTTCAATCTTCCCAATTCAATCAAGTTTCCTAACCTTCTACTGAACATTATTTGACCTACATTATTTACAATAATAAAAAGATTTTGCGCTTATCCTCGCAGAGCTGTGAGGTTAAGCATATGCATAATTACTTTTGAATTTAAGATGCTATAGATTTGTTGGTTTTGGGTGTCTTATTGAGAAATTAATTAGAGTTGGTCCGGTTGATGTTAACCATAAATCTATAATATAATCAAAAGGCCGGCACCGTTGCTCTCTTTGTTGTTTTCTACTCCGTTATCTTCAATTTTTTAATAGCAAAATTTATATTTTTCATAACATATAGTTTCTTGTTATTATATTTGATTCACAAGAAAATCAATTTTTTTTTAATATAAATTAAACTAAGTAATAATTAATGGACTATATAACTGTATAAATCTCTCCTTTTGCTTATAAAAAAATCTTTCTTTTATCATAAAAATAATACAAATTTTAAAATAAATAGATGAAAAATTCCAATTCAAAATCTTTCTACACAATATATAGTAATTTATTTAGAAGAATCTAATCATTTTATCTACACTATAGTAACAACTTATAAGTAGATGCAATAATGGGATGGAATTATGAAATATTGTTATGATTTTATATAATTTTTATATGATTTTATTGATTTGAGTTAAAAACCGTTTTGAAGAGTCTGCCAAGCAATTTGAATTGGATATTTTATGCGTGGTGATAATGAAGAGTAGGATTGTTAACGGTTTCCAGGGATTTGAATCAAATCGAAAAATAGGATCGAATCAAATCAAAACTAAAAAAAAATCTGTTGTTGTAGGAATCGAACTGAGCAAAACTTATTTTACAATTTAGTTTCGTTTTAATTCTTCATCAAGAACCAAATCAAAAAACCAACTTTATACATATATTTTTTTATATATTTTTTAAATATATTATATAATTTCAATAAAATTATATATATTACATATAATTAAAATTATTAATTTGTCCATATGTAATGTAATAGGTTCGATGTGTTCACTCTGCTTCTAACCTACAAGAATATTTCTCAGCTAGTGGCATTTTTTCTATCAAGTTATGCGGAAATCAGTTTCTGCTGTCTTTTGAATTGAAAAAATCCATGGATAGCTTCCTTAGTAAAGGTTCAACATGGTTAAGTGAGTGGTTTGTCGACATCAAGCCGTGCAATGCTATTTTACCTCTGAAAGATGCCTTACTTGGCTAAGACTCATCCGCGTTCCCCTAAATGTCTGGTCCGAAGATTTTTTTTGGTGGATTGGTAATTTATGTGATGAATTTATGTTATGACTCAACTCTATAGGTTAGACTAACAGTAAGGCCTAAGCTAGCATAAAGCCCAAGCTCATAGTAAGTCTCATTAACATAAAGCCCAGACTCATAGTAAATCTCATTATTTTCAAACTCATAACCAAATCTAAATTAGTAACTCAACATATAGAACAAAGTAAAATAAAATATTATAAATTTATTTGAGTTAACTCACCCTATAACTATCAGAAATCCACAACTAGGGACCCTAGCTAAACCCTGATACCCAGTATGCACAAACTATTTAATTTTCATTAATTAATATATTACATATATACTGGTGTCATAGCCAAATTCTAATAATTAAACAAATACATAAATAAATAATTAAACAAAAATAAAACTCTTAGACTCGAAATAGACTTGCTTCTCCTGCAAACTGGAAAAAAAAATATTTGAATAGAAATAAACATTTGACTCAGAAAGTTTAGATATTAATTATAAATGTAATTTTTATAACTACCTAAAACTAGTACAATCCAACTATAAAATACACAACCATCGCATATAATAGATAATTCATTCAATATTCGCATAAGAAAATAATTTGAAGCCACGCACATATTATGTGTATCATATCAATACATAAATATAGGAATTGATTCCCTATATAGCTTTCTCAGTCAAAATCTTACCAGCGAGCTCAACTCAAGTTGGATTTTCGCTTAAATTCATGTGCCAAGGCCAACGAGATCAACTCAAAGTTATGTCTCACCCCGACTTTCCATAACCATAAGGACCAGATTCCAGTAAGGCTAGTTCAAACCACGACCATTCGTCCTATGTGTATATATATATCTCAGGGTGGCAAACATATATAATTCACAGCAATTAAATATGCAACAAGAAGAATGGCATTATGTATATACATTGAGCTAAATATATGCATAAATAATTACATATTAAATGTATGAGCATGCTAAAAATATAAATAATATTGAAACTATAAAAATAACCAATATTTAACTCACAGACTGGTTGATCAGACTGCTGCTAGTCCAACTAAAAGGAGAAGACGGCTGGCCTGATCACCTATACAGACATATTGATCTCTATCAATTTACTGATAAAATTAATCAATTAATTTAATTTATAGAATCAAGAATAAAGCTGAAATTTCCACAGAATCTCTCCTATAAATGGACTTAATCCTCTGTAAGCAAACTCAGCAAACAGCAACACACAGGGCCTTAAGCCCACAACAACAATATCACAAGCCTATCTAGGGCCTACAAGAACCTAATCTAAATCCAATTATCAAAATTCTAGCTCTGGCCCCTAACTCCTCTACAGTCTAAATAATTATTTTTAACACTTCAAAAATTATAAAAAATATTCTTGAAAGTCCTCTACATCGTTCTTATATTGATTAAATTTATTTCACTTAATTTTACTCAACCAAGAATATTTTACAGTTTTAACCAGCTAGTTTAATTAAGGAAAAAATTGCACAACTTGAATTAAGGACTACCTTTTCAAAATCTGCTACCTGGAACATGTTTGGAACATTTAAAAATGCTAAAAATAATTGTAAACATGATCACCTCTCAGGACAGTCCGCCGAGTGCCCAAACTAGGCTGAAAACTCGATCCCGAGTGCTAGTGAGCTATTATCAATCCGATCGCACCTAAAAGAAGCCCATAAAATATTAATAATTATCATATAATTATATTTAATTTACGGGTATCGAAAAAGCTCAAAAATCTCATCGAGCGATGTGGACTGATCGATGATCGCTTTTTCCAAATGGTATTCGATCGAAGCAAAATTGGTCCCATCTCAAAGATTTCATCGCTTGAGTTCAACGCTGGTCTCAGATTGCTGATCCGACAATTGGATATTGATACATGTATTTTGCATAGTCATTTAGGTTTAATTTCATGGCCATTTTATTTAATTGTTAGTCACTTTTAGCCAATTTTATTAGTTATTTAGATAGTTTTTCATGATTATTAATTTTTGGATTAATTTGTAATTTTACTTTGTTTTGTAGGAAAAATGGTGTTTTTGAGGGACTAAAAAAGAAATTTTGCCAATGAGGAGTGATTTCTACAGCCAAATATGTCAAAAACAAGTTTAAAAGTTGAAGTATGCAGTAGCCAAATTGCGCATAACTTGCCGCATAAGTTGTGCAGTTCTGCATAGGGAGAAGAAGCAATTTTTCCATTCCTGCCGGAATCTACATAAGTCACTGCATGACTTATGCATACTTACTCCTTGCTTATGCAGTTTCACACAGAGGACCCAAAAACCTGTCGAAAACTGCATAAGGGACTGCATAACATATGCAGTCCACTTATGCAGTTTCATAGAGTCTTCATAATGAGCTGGCAGAAGATTCCCACATGAAAAACTACACCTCAAACACACCATTTTAGGGCTACTTGTCAGAAAAATATATAAATAGGCCCTTATCTCATTTTAGAAAGGAAGGAGGAGACAAAAAAGGGAGCAGCAGTAGGGGAAGAGTCAGAAGAAAATAGAGCAAATGTCACCTCTCCATTTCTAGACCAGATTTGGAGTTTTTATCCTTCCTTGCCTATTTTTTACCTTTCTTGTATTGGGTTTCTTAGTTCTTAGCTTAGATTTAAGATTTATTTACATATTAACTCAGAATTCCTTGTAAATATTATGGATAGTGAGTAGTTTTCATTAGATTCTGGAGTTGGGATGTAATATTTGAGATATTTTGTGGATTTTGATTGGGTAATCCATATTTTGTGGTTTTAATGAGTTTTATTCATTTCTTGTGTGTTCTTAATCCATGGTTGAAGCACTGAAAGGAGAAAACTTTGTGATAGATAATCAAGAAATTGGACTTAATTAACTTAGATCTAGAAATAGACTAAGGATTAAGAGGATTTACAGATTAATTAAGGAACTTAATGGGTCTTGATTAATTTTAACTCCTCGAAAATAGGATTAGATTGATTAAGTCACTCTTTGTCCCACTTGAAAGGGTATTCAAAGGATTTAAGAATTAATCTCCTTAAAACCCATAAGTTCCATAAGATTGGATAACCAATTTAAAAATCCCGAAATAGCTTGAATATGAACTCCCGAACTCCGAAATCGCCCTTTTTATCTTTGTTAATTTCTAATTGAATTTAATTACTTGCCATTTTAAATCTTGTCATATTTCAATTTGCTATTTTAATTTGATGCAAATTTAGTTAAATCATTACATTGTTGAATAGATTATTAATTTTACACATATAGATTTCACACTTCAACATCTATCAATTTATTGCTTTAATTTTAAAAATAATTCAAATTAGTCAATTTTCATATCAAAAATTCGATCGTTAACACAACTCCTCGTGGGAACGATATCTTTTCTATATTACTTGTACGACCCGTGCATTTGCGGTTGAGCCACATCAAGTTTTTAGCACCATTACCGGGGATCGAACCCAGGTTTGGGTTTGCTATTGATGGATTATTTAGGGTCCCATATACAGGCATAGAGGTAGCAAATAAAGGTGTTTGGAATGCTGTTCAATTTTGGAAAAGTAATACAAACCAATCTCAGGGTTTTTATACTGGCAAATCCAAGACCTCCCAAATAATAGACCCAGCACTTAGATTTATCCATAGGCTTATTACTCGCACTATCTTGGGTCGAGGGACTAGTTCTGATGCTGTTGAAAAATCTGACTTGTTCATGCTATGGTGTACTTTTCACAAAGTCAAAATATCTCCTGGTTACTTCTTCTGTGAATATGTGTTGTATATTGCTACCAAATCTGTAGGTGATATAGTCATGGGTGGGCTCATAACTGTTATAGCTAAACATTTTGGTTTTGTTTCAGAAGAGCATCCCCTACTAGCACTTTCAGACACTCTATATTTTAATGCTACTCACTTATCCAAAACTGGATTCAGTTTGCCACCATCTGACCAGTAGCAAATACAGGACCATCTGCACAACCAAAGGCACAACCTGCACCAGCAGTCCAACAGCATTCTACTGAACCTGCACTACTTACTCAGTCTGCACAGGATACCCCAGCAGAATCTGCACAGCCAACACCATCTGCAGTTAGACCCTCTTCATCCACAGCACCTCCTCCCTTCAACACTAAAGCCTTATTCACTTATCTTGAGAGGCTTAGTGATGATGTATATTTTGTGTTTAGAAAGCTTGAATTTGGTCTAGATACCCTTAAGGATCGTCATGATCAACTCTTTGATCTTGTTATGGAAACCAGAGACAAGCAGAAAGAGTTAAAAGTGATGATAAAGCAGCTCATGGCTTTTCTGGGAATGCCACCTCCACCTCCACCTCTATCACCTCCTCTAGAACCACCCCTTCAATAGCAACCAGCTCCATCCAGTCCTCTAGCAGCACCTTTGGACAAGGGCAAAACCATAGAATTAGATTAGTTTTTATCTTGCTTTTGTTCAACTTCTAGGAGCTTTTCTTTTTAGATGTGCTAGAACAATTTTAGTCTGTCTTGAATTCTATTTTCTGGAAATACAATTGGATGGTTATTCCATTGGTTCTTCATTGCTTTTCATTTCCTTTACTGGCCTTTTGTGCATACTTGTCAATACACTGTATATATTTATATACCTCTGCTGGTGTTTGCAAGTTTTTCCTTGATATATTATTATGCTGCAGCTTTTCAATATACTGCACAGGCTGTAAAACTCGTTATGCAAATGTTCTGCATAACCTGTGCAGTCCCTTATGCAACTCATGCCATACTGCACAGCTTATGCACTCTCCTTATACGCCTGTTCTGTAAAGTATTTATTCTGCATAACCTGTGCAGCTTTCTTATGCATCACCATCATCTTTTAAATTCACATTTTAGATGTTAAAACACTGCTCTATACCAGGTAACTCTTTCTTTTGCTTTTAAATTTACCTATTCCTAGTTATTCCTCTTTGCTTTGAGTTTTCATGCTGCACTGCCTTAGATATTGAAGACAATGTCCAATTTTAAGTTTGGGGGTGTGTGAATTTTGATTTTTGCTACACTTTTCACATTTTGAGTATAGGAACATCTCATCTCATTCCATTTACATATATATTGTAAATATTTTACATACACATCCATACATACATATACATAACACATTTACACACACATTATGCATCACTTAGAAATTGAAATTGTACACATTGCATACAAATAGTGTAACACCCCTAAGTTCGGTAGTGCGTTCTACTGTTTCGGTGACCAGTGTTGTCCGGACAGCTAGGATGCCTAGAACTACACTTCGTTATGATTGAGGAGACATAAAATAATGAAATACAAGAAAAGAAAATACAAGAAATACAAAGAAAAAATAATAGCAAAGAAATGTAACCAAGTTAAGCGAGTCGAGAACCCCAGCGATAGGTGACCGCACCGGGAAGTCACGGCGTGGACCGTTGACTAGCCCTGGACCGCGGGGAATCCTGAAAAATATTTTTTGGACTTAAAGAGACATCAATTGAAGTATAAATATCAAATAAAAATTAATTAATTAGTACAAAGAAAAGTGAGAAATCGAAAAACGGACAAAACTCGGTGTTACCGAAAAATCAGAAATGCAACCCGAACAGGGGCATTGTGGTCATTTGACAATCCGAGTTATCTTTTGACCTAAATGTCCATTAAAAATAAATGATATTACACTTGAAAAATGTTATGAAAAATTAAATGGGTGGTACATAGTTTAAATAGCAAAAATTGGGAGCTTAATGTGGGAATAAGGAAAGTTATGAATAAACAATCATTAAATATCACTTAGTGCTCCACTCACACCTAAAGTGGACCACTTAATCTGCATTTGGACAGCAGATTCATTTTCTTCTTCAACCTCAAAAATTCAGCCGTGAGCCTCCATTGAAGAACCACCATGGCCATCCATGGCCAAGCTCCATGCAACCATGATTTAGCCATATTTTTCACTAGCTTCCTTCACAAAAACTATTCTACACCACTTGGGCAGTAGATAGGCAGTAAGAAGACCAAGTTTTGGTGAAGTTTTGAAGAGTTTCCAAAGTGGTAAGTAGGTGTTTTTTATGCTTGCTTCATTAAAGATTGTGTGGATGTTATGGGTACTTGAATTGTGGAAAGAATTTTGGAGTTTGATGTTCTAAGGGAGATGTTTATTTTTGGCAGCCATGGAAACTCCTTAAGGGCAGTTTATTCTTGCTTGTAAATGGTAGATTAAAGGGTTGATTAAATGTATATTGTGTAGGAAATTATTTGGGTGATGTGTACTTAGTATATGTGAATGTGTATTGAAATTTGAATGCTTGGAAATTATGGGAATGTAATGCATGAAATGGCAGCCTGGTTTGGTGAACTATAAGGATGTTATTTCTTGTTTGGATTATGGAATATTAATATTGAATTGTATTGGTTATTATGACAGCTTGGGTATGTGTGTGATGGTGTGAAGTTGGACATGTAATTGAGCATGAATAGGTGACTAAATTGTTGTAAATGAGTTTGACAAATTCTACACTTAATGGTATATGTTGAATGTGATTGTAAGCTGCCAAAATGATCAACAATATGTGGTAAAATATGTTTAGGTTATGGTACAAACCAGATTGGGTAAGAATGTATGAATTGGTAAATGCTAAAAGTGAGCTTTGATGAGTAATAAAGAAAGTGTAATAGGGCAGTATGCATTTTGGCCTAGAACTTTAAGTGTGTGGCTCTAATTGGTATGAGACCAATTGGAGGTGAAACTAGGCACAAAATGTGCCAACTTTCATGAAGGAAGCTTGCCAAAATTATGCTTGTAAGGTAACTTGAAAAGTGACCAAATCCGGATTAAGTGCAAATAAGGCCTGAAAATTCACCATTTGGGCAGTAGTTAGTTTTTAGGCCATAACTCACTCAAAACAGGTCCAATTGACCTGAAATTTTGACCATGAATAGTTAAGACCCATATCTACAAGTCTTATGAGGACACCAAAGCCCAGAAATGACCATAAGCAAGTCAAACAGCTTGCACAAGTTCGGGTCCAAAAACTGGCTGAACCTAAAATGACCTAAAGTGACCAATTTTGATGCAATTTGACCAGCAATAGTAAAATGACCATAACTTGGTCTACATAACTCAGAATGACCTGAAATTTTGCCCCGCGTTCCATAAGATATAGATCTACAAGTTTGTAGTTTTGACCGAAACCCGAAAACAGAGGGAACTAGGTAGTCCGGCTAGGTCAAACTAGTATCCCGGAATCCAGCAAATTGCAAGAAAATGCAGTATACACGGAAATGAACTTGGTAACATGTACCAACTCTAAAATACTATCGAATGTGACATATTAATAACATTAAAACCTAATTTACCTAGAATGCATCAAGGGTCGACATCTTAGGTTGACTAAGCAAATATTAGAATTCGGTGCATTACTTATCAAGCATTATCGTTAGAGACAGTTTAATTTAGTACTGAAACACTTCAAATTGTGTTTCTCAGTTAGCAAAGACTCAGGGAAAGGGAAGGAAACACTGAGTCAAGGCCAGGAGACAGTTATCAGAGGTTTGTGCACAACAGTTATTTCTTTTGAATTTTTCAATTGAAATAAATTATGACTATTTGTATATTATTGTTTTTAATTATGAAAATGTGTTTGAATGGATACTTATTGCTTGAAAAGCATTGTAAATGGTTTGAAACTGTGGAAAAAATTATTTAGTGTGATTTGTGAAAATTGAAGTTACTTATGAATTGTGTTGCCATTTTGTGAATGAAATTATGACTTTGGAAATTTATTGGATTCTCACGAATCATTTGAATAAAATGTTTAGAATTGATTTTGTGTTCACACTTAGCATGACAGTATCGTATCATTCCTTCTCCATTTATAGGGTTTTGATCGTTTATTTTCCTTCTCCATTTATGGAGTCGTGATCGTTTATTTTTCTCCCTCTCTGGTTTACCAGTTGAGGTGATCGGATGAGTACTCATTATATAGCTAGCTCCCTTCCTCATTGATTTCGATTAGTGGGGTTGTGATTGCTTTGTCGTGGTATACAACGCGGTATTGATCGGAAATTTTGTGTCATGGCTTAAGTTGTGTATGAATTGGCAACACTGTGTTCGTAAATTATTTGACTAAATTGTGTTATTATGAGCTTTGATAATTTGTGAAATGAAGTTTAAATTCTTATTGACATTCACTGTCTTTTGAATTTAACTACGTTCTGATTACTGAGATTTATTGTGATATTGTGTTAAATTCCTTATGACATTCATTGTCTTGAATTTAACTATGGTTTTATGTATCCATCATTTATATGATTTATGAATTGTGATTTAAAATTGTATTTGGTAAATGTTGTGCACCACTGAGACATTGTCTCAGCGATAGCTTTTCATTGCTGTCACAGGTAGACAGATTGACAGGCAGCAGACTAGGCTGCTAGTACATCCAACGAGAGATTATCGGGTATAATGAGTACACCACATTTTGCATTTTGTACTATAATGTATATATACTGTATGTATATATTGTTTTTGGTTTTGAGCAGTTGTAAATTAAAATTGTACATTGAAGTTATAAAGTAAATTATGAGTTATTTTGACTTGTAAAAATTGTATTATATTTCTTGTATCTCAGTCTTCGAAAAATCACTGTGGATTTGAGTTGAGAAATATGTTGTGTTGAGAAATATGTTGGAGTTGAGATTTGGAAATATATTGAAGTGCTTTTTACAGGTTTTCTGAAGAACTGTTTTATCCAAAATACAGATGGCACTTTGCCAAAATTTTTAAAGAAATTACTAATAGTCTAAATGTGTTAACTGTTTCAAGTCAGTTCACAAAAAGTTTTTAACACCTGTAAATAATGCTCACCACTGTAAAATGAAGTAAGAAAAGTTTTAAAATCCCTTGTAGTGTATTTAATGGGCTATCAGTAGACGAAGTTGGTAATTCATTAGGTATACTACGGGATCATGTTATGCCTTACAGAGGGGTAGGGTGTGACAAATAGATTTCTTCCATTTAGTTAATGCAGTGCTCATTTTTATGAATCATGCATCCATGAAATAAAATCTTTTGTCAAATCCCTTGAGTAATGAAAAGTTGCCTATGAGAGTGATTTGACTTACCTTAAGTTGGGTTTGTGGATTGAAAGTTTTCTAAGAGGTGTAAAGTTTTGAAGTGTTTATCCCTTGCCTATATCTTCTTAGCCAAAAAGCCACCCAACTAATCCTTTAGAGATTAGAGTGTTTAGAGGAAGTTATTGGATATAAGGTAGTCAAGTGATGTCTCATCAATCCTAGAACAAATTTTCTAAACCTTTCAAGGCGAAATACCAGCTTGTACTTGAAAAGAGAGATGATTAGGCATTCTTTGATTTAAACCTTTTCATTTTAAACCTTTGACATTTTTCCTAATTAAAATTAACCCTTGCAAACCCCTTTGAGCCTTTTTATTCCTAATTTTTCTTGAAACCCTTATTGCTACCTAGCCAATGAACCAAACACTCCAACCCTTTTCATGAGAATAATTATTTATAATATTAGGTACACTTTATATTCATATTAAAAAAAAATAAAAAAAATATAATAATGAAAGGGAGAAGAAATACTTGTCATCTTGTAAAAGTGCTAGTATACATGCTTTTCACTATTGTCATTCAAATTGAAAGAAATCCACCCAAAGTAATTAAAGGAAATGAGTTTAGGGATGGCATTTTTAGGGACAATCATCAAGAGAAAATATAAGATACAAGTTTAAAGTATCAAAGCGTCCCTCCATTTTATGTGTTTTGTAAAATATGCTAGCACTTGAAAATTCTCATTGTGTATTTCTCTCCTCCTTATATATATATATAAAAAAAAAGAGAAAAAGAAATAAAATAAAATAAAATAATAAGAAGTGTACCTTATGTTTTCAAGATTGAAAATATTCTCATACTTTGAATCCTTTTTACCCTTTTTCTTCTTAACCTCATTTTGAACCCCGTAGCCCCATTATATTCCTAAAAAGACCATTGATCTCTTAATAGTACTTGCTACATTAGTGGAGATAGGAGTAGGGAATTTGCCTATGGGATTGGAAAATTATCCATTCACTCATTAAATTCCATCATTCTATATAGAGACACTTTTGGCTATTGATTGTTCTAGAATTCCTTTTGAGCATGACGCTCTCTTTTGATTGGTTGGTTTGGGAATTTTGGATGATAATTGACTTGATGGCTAAGCGATGAAACCTCGGATAAGCATTAAATTCTTTGCATCTTGAAGGATGGGTATATGGATTGTTAGTATGGCTAAAGGTATGTTAAGTTACTTTAATAAGTGATTTTCATAGCTCTTTGGACAAGACACCCCTAAAAATTGCATTATATTTTAAAGTTTGCTTGAGGACAAGCAAAGACTTGAGTTTGGAGGTATTTGATACATGCATTTTGCATAGTCATTTAGGTTTAATTTCATGGCTATTTTATTTAATTGTTAGTCACTTTTAGCCAATTTTATTAGTTATTTAGATAATTTTTCATGATTGTCAATTTTTGGATTAATTTGTAATTTTACTTTGTTTTTTAGGAAAAATGGTATTTTTGAGGGACTAAAAAAGAAATTTTACCAAAGATGAGTGATTTTTACAGCTAAAGATGTCAAAAACAAGTTTGAAAGTTGAAGTATGCAGTGGCCAAATTGTGCATAACTTGCCACATAAGTTGTGCAGTTCTGCATAGGGAGAAGAAGCAATTTTCCATTCCTGCCAGAATCTGCATAAGTCACTGTATGACTTATGCAGACTTACTCCTTGCTTATACAGCTTCACACAGAGGGCCCAAAAACCTGCCGAAAATTGCATAAGGGACTGCATAACTTATGCAGTCCACTTATGCAGTTTCATAGAGTCTTCATAATGAGCTGGCAGAAGATTCCCACATGAAAAACTACACCTCAAACATACCATTTTAGGGCTACTTATCAGAAAAATATATAAATAGGCCCTTATCTCATTTTAGAAAGGAAGGAGGAGACAAAAAAGGGAGCAGCAGCAGGGGAAGAGTCAGAAGAAAACAGAGCAAACGTCAACTCTCCATTTCTAGACCAGATTTGGAGTTTTCTTCCTTCCTTGCCTATTTTTTACCTTTCTTGTATTGGGTTTCTTAGTTCTTAGCTTAGATTTAAGATTTATTTCCATATTAACTCAGAATTCCTTGTAAATATTATGGATAGTGAGTAGTTTTCATTAGATTATGGAGTTAGAATGTAATATTTGAGATATTTTGTGGATTTTGATTGGGTAATATATATTTTGTGATTTTAATGAGTTTTATTCATTTCTTGTGTGCTCAATGACATGCTTAGTGTAGGATACCGTTAAGTGTTGTTCTTAATCCATAGTTGAAGCACCTAAAGGAGAAAATCTTGTGATAGATAATCAAGAAATTAGACTTAATTAACTTAGATCTAGAAATAGACTAAGGATTAAGAGGATTTACAGATTAATTAAGGAACTTAATGGGTCTTGATTAATTTTAACTCCTCAAAAGTATGATTAGATTGATTAAGGCACTCTTTGTCCTACTCAAAAGGGTATTCAAAGGATTTAAGAATTAATCTACTTAAAACCTGTAAGTTCCATAAGATTAGATAACCAATTTAAAAATCCCAAAATAGCTTGAATATGAACTGCCGAACTCCAGAATCGCCCCTTTTATCATTGTTAATTTCTAATTAAATTTAATTACTTGCCATTTTAAATCTTGCCATATTTCAATTTGCTTATTTTAATTTGATGCAAATTTAGTTAAATCATTACATTGTTGAATAGATTATTAATTTTACACATATAGATTTCACACTTCAATATCTATCAATTTATTGCTTTAATTTCAAAAATAGTTCAAATTAGTCAATTTTCATATCAAAAATTCGATCATTAACACAACTCCTCGTGGGAACGATATCTTTTCTATATTACTTGTACGACCCGTGCACTTGTGGTTAGGCCATATCAGATATTCTGAAAACTTACCAGAAAGCCCACTGCCACTACTTTCTCTTTCCTCTTTCTCTATTTTCAATTCTTGTAAAAAACTCCATTAAAATTGCCATTTCTTGGTCAGAAAAAGAACCCTGAGCTGCCAAAAGCCTGTTGCCATCGTCCCATGTCTGCTCATCCTCAGAGATGCTAAAAAATGCGCATGTTAAAAGGCTGTTGTGCATGCGCATTAGGAGTTATACCACCATTGTTCACTGCCGTTCTGGTTCCCCCACAGTTGTCGGTGGGTGCTAGGCAGGTAGAGGTGACTGGTTGGTGTTACCCTGCTTCCAGGAAGGAAAAGAAAGAAAGGGGGTGAGGGATTTGGGATGCGGGGAGAAGAGAGAGAAAGGGAGGATCTGCTGAATTTTTTAAAACATTTTTTTGAAATTTTAATTACCCTTTTAGTCCTTGAAGTTTTTTGGTTTATTCAAGTAGGTATAGCATACTAGGGTACTCTAATTAAATTAAATACTAGTAAAAGTATATAAAATAACATTTTCTAAATAATAATAATAATATATTTAAAACAATAGTACCCACTAAAATTGTATAGAATAAAAATTCACATTAATTTAATATGATAATAATAATAATAATCACAACAACAACAACAACAACAACAACAATAAAAAATAATATTCCTTTTAAAAAGAAATACCATCATCAAAAAATATTAATTTAAGATAATGAATAAAATATTAATAAAATAATACCTCAATTAAAATATTTTATTTTAAGAACAAATCAAGTTGTGTAACACCCTCCCGGTAACCACTCCGTACATTCTACTGTTCCGGTGACCGGTGTCGGTCCGGACAGCTAGAACGTCCGGAAAAATATTTAAACTAAAGTTAGGAACCCTAATTAACTCAAATATTAATAAGAAAAATTTAGTAAAAATTTTAGAAATAAAATACAAGAGTCAAGCAGTAGGTGCCCAAGCGATGGGTAACAGGAGGGAAGTTGCGGTTCTCGCAACGAGGAGCCCTAGACCCAGGGGAAAAATTATAAAATAATTTTTGGGACTCCAGAGAAGGGTAATTGAGGTTCCCATGGCATTAGAATGCCAAGAAAATACTTAGAAAAATTTTTCAATCGGTACAGACAATTTTGACCCGTTAAGCCAAACGGAGGGCATTTTGGTCATTTCGCCTTCCGAGGTGATTTTTGGCCGACTTGCCCAGTTGAGTAAATAATTAATATGACATCAAATATGAAGAAATATTACTAGAAATGAAAATTGAAATGAGTAGTGGAAGAAAAGAAAAGAAAATGCAAAAATAAGGCAAAAATGACATCATTTAAAAAGTTGGACCAATCACACTTAAGCCATTGTTTGACTAACCATTAAAAGAGATAAGAGAAGACCAAATTCAACAAAATTTCAGCAGCCATCCTTCTCTCCTTAGTGCAGCCAAAACGTGAACCTCTCTCCTCTCTCAAACTCCATTAAACCTCACTTCTCAAGCTTAATTTCTCCCTTGTTTCACCACAAAACCCTAACCTCTCTTCATTAAAATTTTACTCCACACCTTAAACAACCTTTTGGCAGCCTTGAAAGTGAAGGAAAGTGAAGTTTAGAGGTGGGAAAAATCTGCCCTAAGTGAGGTTAGTGCTACAAACTTCATTCTCCTTCTTTTAATCTTAGTTAGAATATCATTTGAGCTAAGAAATTTTAAAGAATTGAAGTAAATTACATGAGTTATGGTACTTTAAATTTTCAGCAGCCCTATGGAAGTATGAGGTTGATTGTTTTGATAAATTTAAAGTGGCTAGAAATGATGGTTAAAGTATTAAAACACATGGACATTAAACTAAGTAAGTTAATTAAGTTCATGAGTAAATTTAGTTGGATATTAGGGTTTGGAAGGGTGAAAATGTGAATTGGCTTAGGAAATTGTTAGGGCACATTGTAATGGTCAATTAGTGACCATTTTAGATATGTTGACCATAAATGGGACTGAAAAATGCTATGGCAAAGTGAGGTGAAATCTGCCCTATGGACAGCAGCATAGGGACTGAAATTTCAGTCCCTTTGCACTGCCATAACTTGGGCTGTGCTTGTCCAATTGATGTTTGGCCAATTGGACATGAAACTAGGCTTATAATGGCACATTTTTGCTGAAGAAACCATGCCCGAAAGACCAAAGCAAAAGGGTCAAAACTCAGCCACAATCCGGAACCCTGAAACTGCCTCTGCAGAATTTGACCAAATGAATAGTAACTGTTCATTTGGCCATAAGTCACTGTATATTTGGTCAATTGGTCTGAAATTTTTACAGCAACAAGTTAAGACATAGACAAACAACTTTCATGAAGGAACCTACCCCAAATTATGGCCAGAACCCAGTCAACCAAGTGACTCAAGTCACTGTTCATGTTACTGTAGATATGGTAAATCTGCAGAATTTGAAATCCGGCCAGCTTGGGTTTTTGAGCCATATCTGGAGCTACAAAACTCCAAATGGAGTGATTCAAAAAAGGAAATTCAACTAGACAAAATAAGGAACAACTTTCATGTTTTACATTTCTTCAAATTCCAACAGTAACAGTGTCCAATGGAACAGTGAAGTTAGGGCATCAAAACTGAAATTTTCTGCTAGTGTGGGTTACACTTTGAAATTGCATTAACACTTAATGCCAACAAGTTTTAAACACCAAATGTGGTATGTTGGGAGTGCCAAAGGCAATGTACACATTTTTATTCTAAAAGTCAACATTTTTGTTGACCAATGATGAATAGTGACACCAAAAAAAAGTTGAAATTCACAAATTGACAAATTTAAGAGTTTCAAATGCCCTAGTATACCTAACAAGATTGGTTTGGATAGTTTGGCATGCCAATAGGGTTCAGTTAGCAGTACTGCACATGGCAAAAATGCCATTCTGTGATTTCATGGCTTTTAGCCATTCTGACTTTACATTGAGACTTGGCCTTGTGCACGACATTATTCTGACTTGTTAGTCGTTACATTTACACCGGAGATGCATATGCAACCAATGGTGTGACGGCGAGGTACTAGGTACCCGTGCGGTTACCCGTTATCCAGTCGATCGTCTAGTGTAGGTTACTTTGTGCAACCAAATGAATAAAAGTGAACAAAGTTAATTAATTAATGAATATACCAAAATCAAACAAAGAAAGCATACACTTTGCATACACATTTATTTTTTTTTGCTATTTTCTTCTATTATATTATTGCACCACTAAGCATTATTGCTTAGCGGCGTTGCTTTGCCACGCGCGTAGGTACTGGAGATCCCGATCGTGAGCCCGGTAGACCACGCATGGGTGAGTCCATCCGATTACGCTCGATTATGCGTGTCACCTCACTACTGCGATTGCATCGGTAGGGCACTAGGTGTCGATTGTCATTTTGATATTTTGTAGTAGATTTGTATTTTCTCATATGTATTTGATCTCATGTAATATATTTTGATGTATATGTAAATTATGAAAATTGTATTTGTTAATGGAAAAGTAGATGTTTACTTGTGATTTACATGCGAACATCACATGTGAATGATGAATGAAAATGGAAATTGAAATGTGGAAATCATGATATTGAATTTGGTGTTGATAATGAATGTTTGAGAAATATTGTTGAGATTTTGGGATATTGGAGTTTGAGATGATGAAATAAAAGTATTGGAAGTGTTTTTAACAGTTAGAAGAGCAGTTTTCTCCATTTTTAGCCGTACTCATGGATTTTCTTAAAATTTTGGAACCTTAAATGCATGATACTTTTGATAAATGGTTTAAATAATTTGTATTTCATAAATTATGTGCAAAAGCATTTTCTAAATTAATTGAGAAATATTAGAGTGTGCGGTACACTGGTGGCATTACTTACTCGGGTATCTTGTACGGGTAAGGGTGTCACATTTAGTGGTATCGAGCACGGTTTAGGCGTTTCAGGCCTAGATTGAGTCCATACCATGCATTGCATTTGTAAGAGTCGAGGTGACACTAATGCAGATCTGTTTATCTTTCTTATTTTGAATAGGATATGGATCCTTCCTCTCGGAGAGCCGTTGAGGAGGAAGTGGAGAGTCATGCTCCACTGCAGCGGTGAGGCGGAGGCATGAGAGAATGCTCGCCCGACTCAAGCGAGCCTGCCGGCCTCCACAGCCATGTTCCAACAAATGGCCGACTTCTTTAGACAGATGGTCGGGGTAATGCCGGCACCACCACCACCACCACCACTCCACAGTAAATCACACTGGAAAGGTTAAGAAAATTTGGAGTGTGGACTTCTATGGCAAGAGAGAAGATGACTCATTGCGGTAGAGAATTGGTTGAACCGAACGGCGAGTCTTAAAACAACTCCACGCACCCTGCGAGCGTAACTTAGAAGTCGTTATATCCTTGTTACAAGACGATGCCTACGGATGGTGGGACATCGTGTCCAGTGAAGTGCGACGGAAGTCAGAATTTGGGATTTCTTTCTCTCGAATTCAAGAAGAAGTATGTAGTCTTGTATACCTAGAAGAGAGAAGAAGGGAATTTATTAACTGAGGCGAGAGACAATTGTCGATGGCTGAGTATGAGAAAGAATTCGTCCGATTAAGCCGCTACGGAAGGGAGATAGTCCCTAATGAGGTTTGAAAGGTGCAAGAGATTCAAGAGGGATGAATGACAATATCAAGATACACTCTTTGCCTTGGGAATCACAGAATTTAGCAAGCTAGTGGAAGCTGCAATAAGGGTTGAAAAAGTGAGAATCAATGAGCGGACGGAAGGGAGAGCGAGAAGAGGGGACCAGTCGTCTAGTTCCACCTGGATTTGGGAAGAAGTTTAAGGGTCCTCTGCCGCAGTTCGGTCACCACGGTCGTGGTCGGTCTCGGGGCCCAGCCCACGATTCACCCCTAGGAGAGGTCGGTCCACACCATCGGTGGGCGCTCTCGAGGATGGGGTTCAGGACCAGCCCGGCATCTTCTGCGTGTCCACACCGCCGAGAAATGGCACAAGGGGGAATGTTGGAGAGTGGCGGTGCTTGCTTGAGATGTGGGTCGACGAACATCAGCGAGAGCGCCCACGTAGAACTACTACGTTTGTGCTCGACACAAGTAGATGCACTGCTCCTGCACCACCAAGGTAGAAGGTGCAGTAAATCAGGCGTGGGACCATCTCGAGGCCTACATCGAGCCGCAGAGAGGCGGATAACAGACCACGCGAGAAATTATGCCTTGAGAGCTCGGGAGGAACAAGATGCCGGACGTCATCGAGTGCGTTCTCCCTCTACAATACTCCTGTGCATGCATTGGTGGATCCAGATCCACTCATTCTTACATTTGCATCAACCTACCCGTAGAAAGGGGATATTGGTAGGGAGAGTGACCAAGACATTCGTCACTAATCCATTGGGCCACAAAGTGTGGTAGTGAACAAAGTATACAAGGGTTGCCGTTGAGGATTCAGGGTATGAATTCTTGGCGGACCTAATTGAGTTGCCCTTCCATGAGTTTGATGTGATATTGGGAATGGATTGGTTGTCACGTCATCGAGCAATAGTTGATTGCAAATTGAAGAGAATTTCTCTAAAAACTTTAGAGGGTAATGAGATCACGATTGTGGGGAAAGGATGATTTCTGTCCAATGTCATCTCACCACGATTGCAAGAAGAATAATGAGAAAAGGTGAAGCCTACCTAGCACATGTGGTGGATACTAGGCGAGCTAAGCCAAACCCGAGTGACATACCCACAGTGGTGAGAGACTTCTGCAGGTATTTCTGAAGAGTTGCTGGTTTGCCACTAGAAAGGGAAGTCGAATTTGCCATTGAGACCTTTGCCGATCTGACACCCATTTACATTGCTCCTTATAGGATGGCACCAGAATTGAGGGAGTTGAAAACTTCGATTGCAAGAGTTGCTTGATAAGGGGTTCATACGCCCCAGGTGTCACCGTGGGGAGCTCCAAAGGTCGTTTGTGAAAAAGAAGGATGGGACTTTGAGACTATGCATCGATTCACGATTAAACAAAGTGACGTGAAGAACAAATATCCGTTGCCTAGAATTGATGATCTGTTTGATCGGTTGAAGGGAAGCGAGTATTTTCCAAGATTGATCTCGGATCGTGGTATCATCGATTGAGGGTGAAGGATGCGAGATGTGCCAAAGATCGCATTCAGACCCGATATGGGCATTATGAGTTTCTAGTGATGCCCTTTGGCCTAACAAATGCACCAAGACATTCATGGACCTTATGAACCGTATCTTCCATCCACACTTAGATCGGTTCGTAGTGGTCTTTATTGATGATATTTTGGTGTATTCCAAGACCGAGGAAGAACATGATGAGCATTTGAGGATTGTTCGCAAACCACGAAAGAAAAGAAGGTATGCTAAGTTGTCCAAGTGTGACTTTTGGTGAATGAAATTGCATTCCTTGGACACATAGTGTCACCGATGGGATTAGGTGGATCCCAAGAAAATAGAAGCGATGATGGAATGGAAGCCTCCCGAGAAACACAACCGAGGTCAAGCTTCTTGGGGCTAGCTGGTATTCTGAGAAGATTTGTGAAGGATTTTCCCTAATCGCTCCAATGACCAAGTTGTTACACAAGAATGTCGATTTGTTGGAATGACAAGTGCGGACCAGTTTGAGAAGTTAAAGGCTATGTTGACAGAGGCACCGGTGTTACACGACCGGTCGTGGAAGGATTTTGTGGTTTACTGTGATGCCTCTCATAATGGGTTAGGGTGTGTGTTGATGCAAGAGGAAAGTGATCGCCTATGCTTCCGCATACTAAGGCCACATGAACAGAACTACCCTACCCATGATCTAGAGCTTGCGGCAATTATCTTCGCATGAAGATATGGAGGCATTATTTGTATGGTGAAAAGTGCTACGTTTACACCGACCACAAAAGCACTGAAATATTTGCCAACCCAAGGAGCTCAACCTTGCAGCAGGCGATGGATTGAGTTTACGAAGGATTATGACTGTAATTGACTACCATCACAGGAAGGCAAATGTAGTTCTTGATGCTTTGAGCAGAAAGTCCATCACGACTTTGAGATCATTGAATGCCGTCTATCCTTGGTTCGAGATGGAGCTATTTTGGTGAGTTGCAAGTGAGGCCAAACACATTCTGCAGAGATATTAGATGGGCAAAAGGTAGATGAGAAGCTAATGGCTATTGTGAGCAAGATTTGAGGGAAAAGCAGCGATTATGAGGTGAAAGCGGATGGGTGTCTGTATTATAAAGGAAGACTGTGTGTACCAGATGATGGGGAATTGAAGGCGATATTCTAAAAGAGGCACACACGGTGTATATGCTATGCACCGGGAAGTACAAAGATGTACCATGATCTGAAACTCGGTATTGGTGGCCTGGTATGAAGAGGGATATAGGTGACTATGTGACTAAATGTTTGACATGTCGGCAAGTCAAGGCGAACACCAAGATCCATCGGGTTTGCTACTGACCTATACGCATACCGAATGGAAATGGGATCGGTCACCATGGATTTTGTAAGTGGGCTACCTCTCACCGGAAGAAACATGATGCGGCATGGGTGATAGTTGATAGATTGACAAAGTCAAGACACTTCTCGCCGATTAGGGTGACTACTCACCGAGAAGTTAGCGTAATTGTATATCGATGAGATAGTTAGATCGCATGGAATTCCACTTTCCATCATATCGATCGAGACCCAAGGTTTACATCGAGATTACGGAAGAAGTTGCATGAATCCTTGGGTACACAACTCCATTTCAACTGACTTTCCATCCTCGACGGATGGGCAATCGTAAAGAGTAATCCGTAAGCAATTGAAACCCATGAAATTGATACAAATGTTGAACCGAAATGATAATAATAACATGAAATATATGTCGAGTCCTTGAGGATATCTTTGAGGAGTTGTGTCATTGAGTTTGAGGAAGTTGGGATAGATACCTCCCAGCGGTAATTTGCATACAACAATAGCTACCAAGCTAGCATTCAAATGGCCCCATATGAAGCTGTATGGGAGAAAATGTAGAACTCGGTGTCTGGACTGAATTGGGAGAAGACAAATCGGTAGGACCGGACACTGTGAAACAGTGAGGAAAAAGTGAAATTAATCAAAGCCAACTTGAAGGTTGCCTCAGACAGACAAAAAATCTTATGCCGACCTGAAGAGAAAAGAAATAGAATATGCGGTTGGCGACAAAGTGTTCCTCAAGGTGTCACCATGGAAGAAAGTGTTGAGGTTTGGAAGAAAAGGTAAGTTGAGCCCTAGGTTTATTGGCCCATATGAAGTTATTGAACGTGTGGGTCCAGTGGCCTATAGGCTAGCTTTACCACCAGAGCTGGACAAGATCCACAATGTGTTCCACGTGTCTATGCTCAGAAGATATCGCTCAGATCCTTCACATGTCATCTCCAGAGAAGAAATTGAAATACGGCCGGATTTGACATATGAAGAAGAACCTCTACGGATCTTGGCTCGGGAAGTGAAAGAGTTGAGAAACAAGCAAATTCCATTGGTGAAAGTGCTTTGGAGGCACCACAACACCGAGGAGGCAACTTGGGAAAGTGAAGAAACGATGAGGCAACAGTTCCCTCAACTGTTTGCATCAGGTAAATTTCGAGGACGAAATTTAAATTAGAGGGGAAGAGTTGTAACACCCTCCCGATAACCACTCCGTACATTCTACTGCTCGTGATCGGTCGGTCCGGACAGCTAGAACGTCGGAAAAATATTTAAACTAAAGTTAGGAACCTAATTAACTCAAATATTAATAAGAAAAATTTAGTAAAAATTTTAGAAATAAAATACAATCGAGTCAAACGAGTAGGTGCCCAAGCGATGGGTAGCAGGAGGAAGTTGCGATTCTCAACGAGGAGCCCTAGACCCGGGTGAAAAATTATAAAATAATTTTTGGGACTCCAGAGAAGGGTAATTGAGGTTCCCATGGCATTATAATGCCAAGAAAATACTTAGAAAAATTTTTCAATCGGTACAGACAATTTTGACCCGTTAAGCCAATCGGAGGGCATTTTGGTCATTTCGCCGTCAGAGTTGATTTTTGGAAGACTTGCCAAGTTGAGTAAATAATTAATATTACATCAATTATGAATAAATATTACTAGAAATGAAAATTGAAATGAGTAGTGGAAGAAAAGAAAAGAAAATGCAAAAATAAGGCAAAAATGACATCATTTAAAAGTTGGACCAATCACACTTAAGCCATTGTTTGACTAACCATTAAAAGAGATAAGAGAAGACCAAATTCAACAAAATTTCAGCAGCCATCCTTCTCTCCTTAGTGCAGCCAAAACGTGAACCTCTCTCCCTCTCTCAAACTCCATTAAACCTCACTTCTCAAGCTTAATTTCTCCCTTGTTTCACCACAAAACCCTAACCTCTCTTCATTAAAATTTTACTCCACACCTTAAACAACCTTTTGGCAGCCTTGAAAGTGAAGGAAAGTGAAGTTTAGAGGTGGGAAAAATCTGCCCTAAGTGAGGTTAGTGCTACAAACTTCATTCTCCTTCTTTTAATCTTAGTTAGAATATCATTTGAGCTAAGAAATTTTAAAGAATTGAAGTAAATTACATGAGTTATGGTACTTTAAATTTTCAGCAGCCCTATGGAAGTATGAGGTTGATTGTTTTGATAAATTTAAAGTGGCTAGAAATGATGGTTAAAGTATTAAAACACATGGACATTAAACTAAGTAAGTTAATTAAGTTCATGAGTAAATTTAGTTGGATATTAGGGTTTGGAAGGGTGAAAATGTGAATTGGCTTAGGAAATTGTTAGGGCACATTGTAATGGTCAATTAGTGACCATTTTAGATATGTTGACCATAAATGGGACTGAAAAATGCTATGGCAAAGTGAGGTGAAATCTGCCCTATGGACAGCAGCATAGGGACTGAAATTTCAGTCCCTTTGCACTGCCATAACTTGGGCTGTGCTTGTCCAATTGATGTTTGGCCAATTGGACATGAAACTAGGCTTATAATGGCACATTTTTGCTGAAGAAACCATGCCCGAAAGACCAAAGCAAAAGGGTCAAAACTCAGCCACAATCCGGAACCCTGAAACTGCCTCTGCAGAATTTGACCAAATGAACAGTAACTGTTCATTTGGCCATAAGTCACTGTATATTTGGTCAATTGGTCTGAAATTTTTACAGCAACAAGTTAAGACATAGACAAACAACTTTCATGAAGGAACCTACCCCAAATTATGGCCAGAACCCAGTCAACCAAGTGACTCAAGTCACTGTTCATGTTACTGTAGATATGGTAAATCTGCAGAATTTGAAATCCGGCCAGCTTGGGTTTTTGAGCCATATCTGGAGCTACAAAACTCCAAATGGAGTGATTCAAAAAAGGAAATTCAACTAGACAAAATAAGGAACAACTTTCATGTTTTACATTTCTTCAAATTCCAACAGTAACAGTGTCCAATGGAACAGTGAAGTTAGGGCATCAAAACTGAAATTTTCTGCTAGTGTGGGTTACACTTTGAAATTGCATTAACACTTAATGCCAACAAGTTTTAAACACCAAATGTGGTATGTTGGGAGTGCCAAAGGCAATGTACACATTTTTATTCTAAAAGTCAACATTTTTGTTGACCAATGATGAATAGTGACACTAAAAAAAAGTTGAAATTCACAAATTGACAAATTTAAGAGTTTCAAATGCCCTAGTATACCTAACAAGATTGGTTTGGATAGTTTGGCATGCCAATAGGGTTCAGTTAGCAGTACTGCACATGGCAAAAATGCCATTCTGTGATTTCATGGCTTTTAGCCATTCTGACTTTACATTGAGACTTGGCCTTGTGCCTGACATTATTCTGACTTGTTGTTAGTACATTGCTGGGAGGAGATGCATATGCAACCAATGGTGTGACGGCCGAGTACTAGGTACCCGGTGCGGTTACCCGTTATCGATCCGATCGTCGAGTGTAGGTTACTTGGGGCAACCAAATGAATAAAAGTGAACAAAGTTAATGAATTAATGAATATACCAAAATCAAACAAAGAAAGCATACACTTTGCATACACATTTATTTTTTTTGCTATTTTCTTCTATTATATTATTGCACCACTAAGCATTATTGCTTAGCGCGTTGCTTTTGCCACGCGTAGGTACTGGAGATCCCGATCGTGAGCCCAGTAGACCACAGACTGGGTGAGTCCATCGGCGATTACGCTTTCGATGTCGTGTCACCTCACTACTGCGATTGCATCGGTAGGGCACTAGGTGTCGTTGTCATTTTGATATTTTGTAGTAGATTTATATTTTCTCATATGTATTTGATCTCATGTAATATATTTTGATGTATATGTAAATTATGAAAATTGTATTTGTTAATGGAAAAGTAGATGTTTACTTGTGATTTACATGCGAACATCACATGTGAATGATGAATGAAAATGGAAATTGAAATGTGGAAATCATGATATTGAATTTGGTGTTGATAATGAATGTTTGAGAAATATTGTTGAGATTTTGGGATATTGGAGTTTGAGATGATGAAATAAAAGTATTGGACGTGTTTTTAACGAGTTAGAAGAGCAGTTTTCTCCATTTTTAGCCAGGTACTCATGGATTTTCTTAAAATTTTTCGGAACCTTAAATGCATGATACTTTTGATAAATGGTTTAAATAATTTGTATTTCATAAATTATGTGCAAAAGCATTTTCTAAATTAATTGAGAAATATTAGAGTGTGCCGGTACACCAGGTGGCATTACTTACTCGGGTATACTGTACACGGGTAAGGGGTGTCACAAGTTGTTACACTTCATCTCACTTCATATAAGCTAGCCTTGCTACCAGAAATGAAGAGGATCCATCCAGTGTTTCATGTCTCTATATTGAGGAAATACTTATCGGCTCCAAACAAGGTTATAAGTGAACTGAAAATGGAAATTTTGGAAGATCTTTCTTATGCCGAATAACTTGTATGGATTGTGGACACGCAGATAAGAAGGCTGAGGAACTAGGAGATACCTATAGTCAAAGTTCTGTGGAATAGCCATAACATGAAAAAATTCACGTAGGAGACTCGTGAATCCATGTTCCAGCAATACTCTCACCTGTTTTAGGTACATTTTGCTATGGTTGCCTAAGTGATGTTTTATGTGTTCATGTTGTTATATGAGTTGTTTAATATTCGAGAACGAATGTTCCTAGGGGGGAGAATATAGCACCCACCATTTCCTAACATCAAAATTTCTATCATAGATGGAATATTTTAGCAAATTCAAAGATTCCATAGATAAGAGATGGGTGGTAAAAAGTGTGAATGTATGTATGATATGTTCAAAATGTATTTAAAAATGAAACTATTTTAAAGGTTTTAATTCAAAAGAGTTTTTAAGTGCTTTTTTGGGCAGAAGAAACTTTGGCAGCTAAAATATGGACTTTTGTCAGTCGAAGTCCTTTTTATTATTCAAATCTTTTTTTAATAGAATGGACTCTGACAGCTGAAAATATGACTTTTGACAGTCAAAAGGCCTTCAACAATGAGGTTATAAAATGGCTAACAGCTTGTTTTTAGGTCAAAAAGGACTTGAACTCTCATTTCCCTCTCTCTCTCTCTCTCTAAGATACCGTGACATGCAAATGGGTTTCTGAGGAGAATCTCTTGGTCATCTTATGTTTTGAAGCTTGATTCTCCTTTTAGGAAGCTTATTTAAAGGGGACTGAAGCTGAGATTGCCACCCACCTTCTTCTCACCTTCAAGGGAAAGAGGTAAACTCTCTTTTCTTTTGATCTTTTAAAAGAATCTAAATATGTTTATGTATGATAGGTTGTTGGGTGTGTTTGCATGTTGGGTTGATAAATTTGAATTCTTAAAAAGGTTAAGAAAGGGGGTTTGCATGTGGAAGTTATGGATGTAAGTTTGCTTAGAAATATGCTTTCATTGTTGGGTTTTGGTATTTTGTTGTTAAATGAGGTATTGTTCTTAATTTTTGTCAGGTTTAACTGTTTATAGACCTTGAATGGTTAGTTTCCTTAGTTAGACCCAAGGATTTCTTATATATGAGATATTTAAAGTTTGTTTGAACCTTAAATTCTAACTCTTAATGGTTGCATGTGAGTTTTGAGCATGAATTCAAGTTGTTTTAGGTCTTAAGTATGTGTTTATATGTTTGGATCATGAATTAGGAGCTTGTTTTGAGTTTTGAGGTATTTGGGAGGAGAATTTTATAAGTTTTTTACTTGAAAATTCTGGGAATTCTCAAATTCATCAGAAATAATGGTATTCGGCAATCGTAGCATCTGATTTTCAAAAAATCTAGAAAATTTCCAAATTCAATAGCCAAAGTCAGTGGCTACTGGACTAAAAGAGACTTTTAAGCCTCAATGGTTTGGCAGTCGAAGTCCAAGACTTCAGCAGCCGCAGTAGCTACTAAACTACAAGGCCAGCTGAGTCTATTCTCCCTTCCCTTCTAAAGTTTCAAAACATAATTTTATGATTCTTAGGATCGGACTTAAGAGACTCGGAAAGTTGAGGATCCAAGGATAGCTTCTGTTCGAGTTAGGTGGTTGATAGGCTACAAGAGGTGAGTAATTCTAATCTTAATAAATATAATTTATTTAAATTAAACTCATAATCATTCACATGCATCATATCATTGTTTATTAAGGTGTAAGTTTCTAGACCACGACTATGTTGCATTTTGCATTCTTGTTTTTGATGTTTAATGGACCTTAGATGACCCATTAGCCTCCCCTAAGTTAAGTATATGTTATGTTTATAATATGATCATGCATAATCTGTGATGGTAAGACCAAGTGAGGCTCAATAAGCCCCTGACACACTACTTCTAAGTGAAAGTCCTGAAGAGTCTCTGTATAAGTCAGGCACATTAGATATGTTACTTATTTAAGCAGAAGTCTTGAGGAGCCTCTATAAGAGTTAGGCACATTAGATCTTAGAGACCATTGGTGACAAGTCCATCCTATGTGAAATGTTTATGTTGTAAAAATTCATCTAAATGATGCATTGCATATGTATGAAATGAGAAAGATAAATTATTTATGTTTGGTTAGTTTACTCTCTGATCTTGTATAAGCTTACCCATTTCCTCTAATCCCAAATGCAGGGTTACAAGAGTAGAGAGAGATCTGGGGGTAGCTAGCACCAGGGAGAGTCTTAATTTTGTATATATTTTGGTGACATTAGTCTAGATATGTAAATATTGATGGAAAGATACTATGCTGGGTTGTAAAAGTTATGTTTTAAAATATGTTTAAGTTGTATGTGATTGCATGTTACCATATTTTAAGCATATTCTGGATATCTAATGTATGTATGTGAAAGTTACATTTTGTGATCTTTATGAAAGGTTTAAATTCATAACCAATATTTCACAATTTATGTTATATGTTTCAAGGAAAGATGCAAAGTGTGAACGACATGAATTGCTTATTTTATGGATAAGATGAAAATGTTCTATATTTAACTTGTCTTTAGGCTTGCTACAAGTTTCGACAGCTTTAAGTTGACCCGATCCCTAGAGCCCATATGACCCCGATTTAGGTCGTTACTGATGGTTGAACTCTAATGAGTTTATCAATAAAACCAATATAGTCGATATCGATTCCACAAGGCATCATATCTTGGCTTTTGAAGAATTTGTTGGTGATGTCTTCTGCCCTGTTATTTTTAGTCAAAACAACCATCATCTTCTTACACCATTACCCAATGATCACGAGGCTTCAACTAGTGAAAGTGCTTGTGTCACACCTTACTCCTCTGTAAGGCATAACATGATCTCATAGAATACCTAATGAACTACCGAACTTCACTTACCAATGACTCATTAAGTAAACTACAAGGGATTTTGAAACTATTTTCTTACTTTTTAGAAGTGGAGAGCATTTTTAGTAGAAACTAAAAATATTTAATTGAAGATTAAAAGCTAGTTAAAATTATTGTCCATTTTATTTTTTCGCAAATTTTGAAAAAATTTCGGTGAAATCTGCGATAATTAAGAAAAACAAAAAATTTTACCTGTAGAAAAACACTCCCAATAATAATACACTTCACCAATTCAATCACCAAAACTCAAATCAACACAATTTTCAATTCAAAAAATCTCGTAATCATATTTCACAAATTTTCAAAGCTCATTATAGCACAGTTTTGGTTAAACAATTTAATAAACAAAGTGTTGCCAATTCATATACAACTTAAGCTATGACACAAAATTTCCGATCAATGTCGTGTTGTATACCACAACAAAGTAATCTACAACCTCACTAATCGAAATCAATGAGGGAGGTGGCTAGCTAGCTAATGAGTACTCATCCAATCTCGACCTCAACTGGTAAGCCAGAGAGGGAGGAAAATAATCGATCTCAATCCCATAAATGGAGGAGGAATAATGTGGTACTGTCATGCTAAGTGTGAATACAAAATCAATTCAAAACAATTTATTCAAATAATTTGTGAGAAATTTGGTCAATTTCCAAAGTCATATTCACAATCATAAATGGTAACACAATTCATAATTAACTCAAAATCAAAATTTCAAGAATCATATATTTAAACAAAAATTACTGTGCATAGACCTGATATGAGTCAACTCTAGGCCTTGACTCAGTCCCTTAGCCCTTCCGGGTCTTTTTCAGGTAAAACACATAATTGTCAGTGTTTCAGTATCTTATCTCACAATAAATCCAATAATTAATTTATATATGCTCAATTCTGGCCATAACATGCTTAAACTAACGTTCTTGGAGATTTTCATTTTGGGGTTACTATTTATGGTACTATTCAAGTCAAAATATTGACTTTCTTATACTTAATAGGTATGGAAATTTAAACTATACCCACATACCGTATTTTAGTTACCTAAATTGTTAGTTTTAGTTGCCCCTTCAATTTCTAAGTCTCCTAAGTGCATTTTCAAATTTTCAGTTTTAGTGTCCTATTTTGTACTGTTCCATTGATCAAGTTGCTGTTAGAATTTTACAAAGTATTCTTCATTAAAGTTGTTCCTTACTGTCTTATCTTTAATTCTCCTTTTTGAATCACTCCATTTGGAGTTTTGTAGCCCAAGATATGGCCATTTGAACATGGCTGGCCGGATTGGTTTAACCTGATTTTTGGCACCTACGTTGGTTCTGGCAGTTTTGGATCATTAACTTTGGGTGGCAAAATGACTGGGTTATAAACAGAATTTTGGTTGGTGTTCTTCATAAAAGTTGTAGTGCTATGTCATACTTTTCCAATGCCATAAAAATTAGGTCATTTGGACCTGTATAACCCAAGTTATGGCCATTTGGTCATTTTGGTACAGTGGCAGTGCACTACACTTGAGTTTGACCAAATTGTTCACTATGTTAATGTCATTTTCTGAGCATGGTTCCTGAATAAAAAATGTGTCATTATGTGTCTATTTTCATTCCCACACCAATTGGATTGGTAAAATTCTAGTTTTAGTCCCTAAAAGGGACCTAAGTCAATTTGCCGAATAGTGACCCTAACCAATCCTAATTGCAATCTCATTCTACCAATTCAAACACATCACAAATGGTCCCAATTGACCATTTTCAACCTCAATCAAGGTCATTTGCATCATTTGACTATTTCCTCAATTTTTCCCAAATTTTCAAAAGGTTAAGAACCCTAATTACATAATTATGCAAACTAATGTAATTAAAGTGTATAATCATTGTCTATACACCTAATTCACCTCAATGAGCCATTCAATTTCACCAAATTCATGCAACTTTTACCCCCCTCATAGGCTGGCCGAAATTTACTAAAAATCCCCCAACAATTGTTTTTGTTTTAACTTTCGATTATTTCTATGTTTACTTTGTCACACCTTACCCCTTTGTAAGGCATAACATGATCCCGTAGAATACCTAATGAACTACCGCACTTCGCCTACCGATAACTCATTAAGCACCCTACAAGGGATTTTAAAATAATTTTCTTATTTTTGATAAGTGGTGAGCATTTTCTAATAAGTATTTAAAACATTTAGTTAATATTAAAACTAGTTAATATTTTTGGTCCATTTTAGTTATCCGCAAATTTTATAAAAATTTTGACAGAGTTTCCTCTGTATTTTGAGAAAACCGTTCTTCGAATACCTGTAAAAAGCACTTCTAAAAATTTTTCTCAACAGCTGCTTCAATTTAATACTCAATCTCAATCAATTTCTCAAATTCACAAGTTCAATAATTCCTTCAAAATACTGTCCATCAATATCATTTATTCATATTCCATTCAAGATAAACAATTTATATATTCATCATACTAAAATTTACATTCAGAAAGTCCAAACTAAAATTTATTACAACTTTTATACAAACTTTGTACAAGCTGCTCAAGACCCATGTACATGTCCATACATTTATGTGCAATATATACATCAAAAGAAATATTCTGATTAGGGTATAAATTATACCCAAAACTTTAGTGGTAGCTTCTCACACCTCAGTGACTCGATCTCTGCTCCTCTAATCTCTGTATCTGCAATGATAAAAGCTATCGCTGAGTACTAGGACTCAGTGGTGCACAATATACTAAAATAATCTTTATGCAAAACTTAAAGCACATTTATTCAAAGATTTGGCTAAACATGAAAATTAAATACAAATCATGCATTGTGAGATTTTAAATGTAAACCAAGTTCATTTCAAAGTATCAAAACACATTTCACAAAACCCACAGTTAGATCATGCCATTCGAAACAAATAGAATCTCAATAGCCAGAGGCTAAGAGAAATCACATGAATCTCGATAGCCAGAGGCTAAAGAGAAATCATATCACAAGGCTAGCTAGCTCAAATATATGGATATCCATTCACATCCTCTTCTACTGGCACACCTCAACACTTCTCCAGAGAAGGAATCAAAATTCGAAACTAATTACCCCCACTAGTCGTGCTAGTGAGGTGTTCAAATATATGGTCATGACACTGTGGTTTCAAAACTTATCTTAACAATTTGCTAAACATTGTCATTTTAAATATACACAATAACTTTCACAATTTAAATCAAACATCATAAGAATGCCATAATCCAATATTTCACATTATTCAAAATAATATGCAAAAGATGATTATAAAAGTAGACGGTGTGCACAAATCTCAAACGAGTCGCCTGTTGGCCTTGACTCGACTCTTCGGGTTCTGTCCCAGTATTATTTTCCACTGAAAAACAAAATTTTCTAATGTTTCAGTACTAAAACTTAAAATAATTCCAAAATAAACTTAACTTCACATTTACCTAGCTCTAACGTGTTAAATTCGACGTTCTCGAAATTTTGTGTTTCGGGTTACTATTCACTGCACTATTCAAGTCAAATTATTGACTTTTTAAGGCTTAATAGGTATGGGAACTCCAACTTCACCCACATACCACATTTTGGTTACCAAACTTGTTGGTTTTGGTCATTTGTTTAAAGCTTAGGTCATTTTGGCAAAATTGCCAATTTTCGGTTTTGGTTCTCCGAAGTTGCACTATTCCATTGGTCGATCTACTGTTGGAATTTGACAAAACTTCCTTCATAGAAAATGTTCCTTATTGTCTTAAGTGTATTCTCATTTTTGGATCACCCCAATCGGAGTCTTGTAACTCAAGTTATGGCCAAAATAAGTTTACTGTTCACGTGCACTGTTCATGCTGCAATTTTGGGTTCTGGCAGATTTTGATCAAACTTTGGTCAATAATTTGATCAAGTTAACTTCATAATTTGGTCTCACTTTCTTCATATGAAATGTTCTACTATGTCTTAGGTTTCCATCGGTTCAAGAATCGCCTAAATCCGAGTTTTCTAGAGAGAGTTATAGCCATCCAAACATTGTTGCTCAATGAAAATTCTGCAGAGTTGCAGGTTTGGTAACCTAACTTTGCTCAATAATTTGAATGAGTTAATGGCATAATTTGGGGTGATGTTCTTCATGAAAGTTTTAAATCTATATCTCCTCTAACCCCTAGCCAAATTTCAGGTCAATTTGACCTGTCTAACTCGAGTTATGACCAAATGAACAGTTGGTTAGTTTGGTGCAGTGGCAGCCTGCTATCATTTCACTTTGGTCAATTGTTTCACCAAGTTTTGGTCAGTTTTTGGCCATGGTTCCTTAATGAAAATTGTGCTATTTTATGTCTATTTTCATCCCCAATTGGTGGCATATCAATTGGACTTGTAAAATTTGAGTTTTGGTCCTTCAAAGTGGGTTTGGTCATGCTGCCAGCAGCATGACCATTGACCTACGAATTTGGTTTAATTTCCTACCATTCCCACACACCTCTTTTGGTCATTATTGACCATTTTTCATCTCACAATAGACCAAGGTCATCATTTATGTATTTCTCCAAAACTTGGTTCACAAACCCTAGCCTCCAAACCCTAATTCACTTAAATTGTGCAATTAACTAAATTCAAAACTTTAAACTATAATCAATCAACTAATTAAGACTTTTAAACTCATTCTATCTCATTTAATTCATGCAATTCATACTCCCTTCAACTAGGTCAAAATTTCAGTTTATTCCTTCTCCCATGTTTGTTTCATTTAATCAAGTTCTAAGCTCACTTTCAACCATCACATATGTATTTGAATGGATAAATAAAGAGTTTAGCATACTAACCTCAATTTAAATGCCAAGCCTTCAATTATTCTCTTTCTTTCCTCTTTCTTTCTTGTGTTTAAGTTGAGATTAAAGGTTCTAGTGAGGTATTTAAGGAAGTTATGAAGGTTAAACAAAGAGAATTAAGCTTAAATGTAAGCTTAAGGGAAGAAATTTTCATGGAGGGAATTTGGGAATGATGGGGCGGCAAGATGGAAGGAAGAAGAGACTTTTCTAAATTTTTTTTTTTTGTTTTATTTTCCTTAGTCTTATCCCTTTTTGAATACCAAAATTCCCTAATTAATAAAATAATTAAATTAAACCTTTATGACATCATACATGATGTCATCCCTTTGACTTTTCCAACCTCTTTCCTTTTCTTTTTTTCTATTTATTTTTTTTTCTATTAGTTCTTTAATTTAATTCTCGATTCCGAAATTTTCTTTTCTCCGATTTTATTTGACAGTTAGGTCAGGAGTTAGCTCTCGGGGTCAATTGACCAAATTGCCCCTCGCCGGTTCATCCCGGTTTGCAAATAATTCAATATTTCTTCCGGCTCCCTGACCTAATTATTTGACTGACTTAATAGTTCTTTTTTGTGATTTTCTCTTTTTCACTGTGTTCATAAGGGTCCTAAGGACCGCAGCGTCACTTTTTACGGTTCGAAATTTGAGTTTAAAACGACTTCGCGGTCGTCCCCGAGGAGGTCACTCATCGCTGTGACTCTCGACTCGTTTAACCTCTTATGTTCTGTTTTTCTTATTTATAGTTAACTAATTAAACATTACTAATTATTTGTATTTATGGCTTCTCAAATTGTCTTAAGTGTGGCCCTAATCCCATTAATTGTCCGGACCGACACCGGTCACCGGAACAGTGAAATCTACCAGGCTATATCAATAGGGGTGTTACATACTTAACCAAAACATAGGCATTAAACTAATAATTTCAATTTAAATTACTAACCTCAAACTTTGGTATCCAATTGCTCCAATTCTTCAATTTCTCCTTTTTTTTTCTTCTTCAATCTCTTTCTCAAGTTGAATTAACAAGCTTTTATGAGGAATTTTTGGGAAAAACTACATTTAATTGGGTGGAATCAAGCTTGAGTTCAAGCTTTAATGGAGTGTGTTAATGGAGGTGGCAAAGGGGAGGATTCAACCAAGCTTGAGGAGGAGGAAGAAAGTGTTTTCTTTTTTATTTTTTTATTTTTGGTTATTTTATGTCTCTTATACTTAAATTGACTTAGTCAAATATTGTAAGAAAATAAAAATTACTTTTGACATCATGTGTGATGTCATAGGTATGATGTAACAAATCATATTTCAATTCTTTTTCTTTCTCCTTTATTTCCCTTGTCTCTTTAATTTAATTTTCGACTCTGAAATTTTCATTTCGTCGATTTTATTGAACAGTTAGGTCAGGAGTCACCTCTAGGGGTGAATTGACTAAATTACCCTTGCCGGTCTAATCCGGTTTGCAAGTTATTTGATATTTCCTCCGGATCTCTGACCTAATTATTTGACCTGCTTAACAATTCTTTTCTATGATTTTCTCTTTTTCATTGTGTTCGCAATAGTCCTAAGGACCGTGGCGTCACATTTTTAGTTCAAAATTAGTTCTGACCTCATGATCACTTCCAGAAGGTCATCCATCGCTGTGACTCCCAGCTCATTTAACCTTTTATATTCTATTTTTCTTATTTCTACTTACCTATCAGGTAGTCACTATTTATTTTCATTCAAGGCTTATTTAAGTGTCTTAGATGTGGTTCTAATCTCCTTAATTATCTGAACCGACACCGATCACCTAAACAATGAAATATACCAAGCCATGCAAATAGGGGTGTTACAGCTTGCATGTCAAATGATGACAATGGTCTCATAGGTACATCCGGCAATTATGAGCAAAAGGATGATAATGTTATGGGTACCTCCGATAATACTAAGCAAATGCTAAACCTTTATTCCATGGATAACAATCTCATGTTGCATGAAGAGCCAACGATGAGGGTAAAGGAACAAGAGAAATCATGCAACCACCAAATTGCAATCATCGCAAGGGAGATTCCACAAATCAAAGAAAGCCACTGTTTAAAATTGATTTGTGATTTAGGTACAATGAATGGTGTTGAGGAGAGCAGTAATTTAGAACAATGCATGGTGAGCAAACATCCTTCGACCACTCAACTTCCTACTCTTAATATTGGGGATCTTGAGCCGTCACAATATGTCCCACATTTTATGTCCACTCTTAGACAATCTCAGGTGGAGATCACAGATTCTACCACATACAGCAGAACCATTAAAGAACCAGCTCACCTCTATATTAATACAAACACCTTAAGCCCAAATATAGAGAGCAACATCCCCTTTTGCAGGTTCAAGGTTAGTAGACTTTTTAAGCAACGAAAAAAACAAAACAAACCTAAGCCCATTGCTAACATATGGTGTAACACCCTAAATTTTTAATATATAAATTCTATAAATATTAACGTTATTTTAATTTTATTTTAGTTTTGGTTTAATTTACTTTTTGAATGTGTTTAATTTACAATTTTATTACAATATTATTTTGTTGTTGCTATCAATTTAGAAAATAATTTTATTATTATTATTATTATTATTATTATTATTATTATTAATGTTGTTTTATTTAAAATATTGATTTAAAAGAATTTAAATAGAATGGGCTTAATTGAAAAGTATTGTGGACTTGATTGTAAAACCATAAAAAGTTTAAGGATTACGAGGTAATTAAAAGAAAAAAAATTAAAAATTAAAAGCGCTGATAGAACCCCCCCCCGCCCCGCCCCTCCTCTCCATGACTCTCTTTCTCTTCCCATAACTCTCACTTCCCTTTCTCTCCATTCATGCCCCGACGACTTGAACTAGTAGTTGGTGAGATGCTCCACCAACACTAGGCAACTTCAGCAACCCTTCCAGTGATTTGCGGATCGAGTGGAGACACCAAATCCGACGAAGGGACACGAGTAAAGAGGCATACGAAGCAAAAATTTTAGGCGGCCATTCCAACTGATTCCAATGACTAAATCTGGTGGTTCAAGTTGTGTTGGACTCTCCTTAACAAGAGCTTTCTTTTGAGACTAGCCACATCACCAATGGTGGCCGAAAGAGAGAGAACTAGGGAGAGAGAAGAAAAAAAAAAAAAAAAAAAAAAGGGTAGACTTGAAGCTTTCCGATCAAATTTTGGCCGATTCGACCATCGGATAGATGATCCAAGACCACTAATGGACTCACCGCGTTGAAATCTTTGAGATGGGACCAACCCCACTTTATTCGAACACCATCTAGAAAAGATGATTATCAGATAGTCTAAATCGCTTGGTGAAATTTTTAAATTTTTTCGATTGTCGTAAATTAAATATAATTATGTGGTAATTATTAACAATTTATGAACTTTATTTAGGTGTAATTGGATTGATGATAACTCACCAACACCAGGGATCGATTTCTCATTCGGGTTTGGATGCCTAGTGAGCCTTTGAAGATGGTTGTGTTTACAGCTGATTCCAGCATTTTCATATGTTTTGGACACGTTTCAAGTAGTAGAATTGACAAAGGTAGGCCCGAACTGAAGTTATGTAGTTTTTTTCTAGGTTGTGACTAGCTTATGAATCTGTAAAATATTCCTTGGTTAGAGAAAATGATTAAAATGAATTTAATTACAAGAATGATTTAGAGGACCTCTAGGAATATTTTCAAAATTTTTGAATCACTAGAGATAATTATTTGGTCTGTAAAAGAGTTAGGGATCTAAACTAAAATTTAGAGATCTGAATTTAAATTAGGTTCTTGTATGTCTCAGATAGGTATGTGATGATTGTTATTGTAAGTCAAAGGCATTGTGTGTTGCGTTTTCTTGAGTTTTCTTACAAGAGATTAGATCTAATTATAAAAGAGATTCTACCAAAATTTTGATAAAAATTTAGGATTAATTCTTCTTTCTTTAATTTAAATTAATTATTTTTGTCATGTTTATAGCTCCGCGTGCTGATGCTATTTTCATGAAGGCAACATTAGATACTTTGAAAAGCAATATTCCAATCACATACCAGCAAAATCCATATATTCTGATGGACTATGTATTACTAAGCATACAAATTTACTTTTCAATAATAACTATGAGTAATTAAAATCTCTTGATACGTCATAAGTTTGGTGTATCAAGATAATTTGTGGACTAATATTAACTTGGATGTTCTCATATTATGTTTTTTTAAATTTTAATTTTTTTTAATAAAATTATTTGCTTATAAAAAAAAATGAGTGGAAGAAGCTGCTAGATGAGGGAGGCTTTGCTGATTACAATATCATCAAATTACCTTCTTTTGTATCTATTGTTGAGGCATATCCAAATCCATGCTTTACTTAGTTGCTTCTTTTATGTCATATATTTACAAATAAATTGAATTGAGTTATTTATAAATTAATAATTTAATAATGAAATATATGCCATAATATATGTATTTTGTTTACTTGTGAAATACAATGCCTTCAATCTTTATATAAAATTCATTTGATTTTCCCATTAAAAATTGATGAACTTTATACTATTGCCATGCTGTACATATAAAGCGCACAAAGTCTAGTGCACTATAAAATATAGACAAATATAATAATGCATGGCCCAAATACTGCTATGAAGTTATGAAGAGGCCCATTTGAATGACACCTGGCAAGTTGCTTTCAATTCTAAAGTGGATTTCTGAAATTTATGTGGTTGCTAAATTTTAACAATTTACTTCACGTTGAGTTTTGGAGTTTTGGAGGTTAAAATTATTCTTTAAATTTAAATATTATTTTAAATAAAAATATTATTTTAAATATTATTAAAAAAATAATTTAAAATTATTTTATTATTTTTTTAATATTTTTAATTAATATATTTAAAAAAATAATTTTTTTAATAATAATTTCACTAACAATATCAAATACGTCTTAAGTAATTTTCAAGCTTAGTCGACAGTCAATCCTACCTAAAATGGACCCATAAATTTTTATTTTATTTATAAATTTGATTCCACTCATTTAATAAAATTAAATAAAAACAATTTATAATAATTTAAAATATAATTTTTCTATCGAGTGCAATACTATTCTTATTGAGATCATTAAATATATTTATTTATTATTAATTCTATATCAAAAATTATTAATATTATTAAAAATGCATAATGTTGGACTAATTAGAAAATTGTTTAAAATAATTTGAAACCATCATACTCATTTGCCACTTGTAATTGGTTGGTATTTTTCTTTGCATAATATTTATAACATATGGTTAGAGGTTGCACTTTCGGTCCAATCTTTGTTCAATAAATTTTAATTTTTTTTATTTTTTTTATTTTTTTTTATGTTATTGGTGATGTGAGGATAAGATGTGAGATGGGTTCCCATAGCCTTATTAAGGACCAATCCCAAAGTGGATAACATGTTGATTTGCACTATATATATTATATATGCTCACTTAGGTCAATGGGAATGCACTAAAACCACTAGCAGCTCCATGTGCCATCGGCTCGTGTTTGATGGTGATGGATTTGGCCCTGAATCCTGCCATCTGGACTTGAGTTTGAGATGATGGACACAAGGTGATCTTATCTCCTAAGTTCCAATGATGTTGCCTTCTCATTTTTGTCTGCAAATAATACGTACGATTGTTGCATTCTTCTAAGCTCTACCTCTCATATTTACCTTCATTTCAAATTTACCAACCACTACTCATCAATCAATTTATTATAAGTAAATTCCATAATTAGTAATTTAATCTAAGCCCTTTGTTTTATGCGCTTGAATTTTACTTGGAAAAAGTTTTATGTTGAAATTTATATATTATAAAGACTAAAATAATAATAATAATAAATGTCTATATAGATTTTATTTCTCTGTAATAAGATTTTTTTTTTTGTCTAAATTTGATTTATTATGAATTTAAAATACAAAATATATAACGAGATTCATCTATTAAATATATAAATTCATATATTTCTGTATTAGATTAATGATGAACTTAATTTGAACAAAAATTTCTTTATGTGGTACCAGACTAAGTTTACTTAAGAATTAGTCAGGAATATACAAGCCAACACTACTTTTGGAAAACTTTATTATGTAGAAAGAAAGGTGATATGTGATTGACGTTGAATCAGCCTACATTAGTGCAGGAATAGGAGGGGAGTAGAAGGGTAAATGGAATATTACGTGAATGGAGCTAATTCTTGGTTCACTAGGAGTTGCAATAACGTGCCTTGATGGAAACCAATTTGTCTGTCATTCATTTAAAATTTACCTTTCCTCAAGAACCTTACAAAGGTCACCATACTTTGGGCATGAATCTCCCAATCCCACCAACTCCCCTAGTTTTTACCCTAATAATGACAATTTAGAAGCCTTAATTACATTAGGAACACTATACCTAATTAGTGAGTCAATGGTTCTACTCATTCGTTAACCAATCATATTGTGCCAAAAAAGCACAGCTTAGTTAGCCTGCTAACAATTATTATCATCCCCGTGATCATATGAGCTTCTACGGCAGCACACAGAAGCATGCACCGTGGCCACAACTCACAAGTGTGTAGATGGTGTTGGAAGATGCAACAAGCACAAGTCAAAAACAGGATTTTAGCGGCAAAAGGATTTCAATTGCATTATGATCACCTCCCGCTCTTAAAAAGTAGGGCATAGCTGATGCAAGCAAAAGCAGAGGCATTATGAGCAAACATTAAGTACCCCGCATTTTCTCCGGTTTTAGACTTTAGACTCATCTGGATTTATCCATTTCCTGACATTTGAGTTTCCCATCAGCTTTTAGCCACCAACTAGAGGAAGGGAATCAAGTAGGTCTAATTTGCACATATTTGTATGAAACAATAAAGACAAGAACTTACAACAACTTCAACACTCTGCTCATTTCCAGTGGTACCACTATGGTCAAGGGAATGTTACACAATCCAGAAAAAAGTTAAAAGGTTGAAGAGCTAGCATTTTCTCTTTATCTCTCTCGGACTTCATCCATAACTCTACACAAAGGAAAGCCCCATTAGCCACTTTATAGATCAGCAGAAAGAAAAAAAAATGAGGGTTTACTCATGTCACACACCCTCTTTGATGATCAAACCTCAATACCTGGATTAGACCTAAAATAAAACTCATATGCAATGCTCGATAGCGAGAAACCATACCACAATCCTCACATACAAGTCCCTTAAGCACGAAACCAGAAATCCCAACCAAAAGGAGGATTTAGTGATTAGCTATTTTCACGGGTTTAAAAAGTGCATTGTTAAAAGTAGTGGTTTTAGCCACGCCTAATCCCTGTGAAGTAATTGAAGTCATGGTGCTGGACCCTCAGTTGCTTTAGCCACGAATCTGCCACACTCAAAAGTGACACCAGCCTTTCTTGGTCCCTGCCACAATTGCCTGAGACCCACACATTTCCCTGCATCTTGTAAGTGGCCAAACCAAATGGCGGCAGCGAGATGCTTTCTCCTTCCTTTCGCTTCCTTTCCGGACTCTCAATGTCGTCATCTATGTCCATATCTGGACAGAAAGAAATATCCAGCAAAAATATACCAAGTAAATATTGTTCATAGATGCAGCTGTCTAAGCATAAAATTTAATAAAGGCGAAAAATACAGCGAAAATAAAATAAGGTTCAGCTATTTGGACAATAAATGCACCTTGAAAAGATGATGAAAGGGTGTGGTATGTGAGAAAGCATGTGGACAAGTCCTTTATGGTTCTCCCCATGGGAATGTGATAGATTGGGTACCTGAATACAACAATATATAATTTCTTGTTAATATACTTCTCTTCTGAATTAATATAAAGATGCATGTGATTGTGAAAATAGACAATCGATTGTTAGTATAAATAGTATACAACTCTCAAAAATAAAAAAGCCTGTGTTCAAGCTATAAAGCATCCACCTCAGAATTGAATAGCAGAACCAAAATCACCATGTATTAAGTATGGAAAACATGCCTTTTTTTATACTATAATCTTGTTTGATTACTTGTCATGCGTATGTGTATGTGTATTTGTATGTGTATGTGTGCATGTGAGGGAGTAAGAGAGAGAAAGAGACCAAGCAACAGCCATCCAACTAGCTGGTGAAAGATCCACACTTCGCAATGACATCAAACCCGGGTATCTTTGAGCCAATCCATTAATCTGAAAGCAAAATCACAGAAGATGTCAATGGAATCAAATTACTTTAATACTGTGAAAGGGACATGAAGAATTTGTTGAACAAATGGTCACAATCGACTCAAAAATCAATTTAAAAAACTTATATTGTTGAAGGGTATCAAGGATTCTTCTTTCAAATAACAGTAAAAGTTAAAAGACAAGTACCAGATCAAGGGCCAGAACATATGCTCACATTATAATAAACTTTAAAATAGAAAAAGATGAATCTAATATGTTTTATATGAAGTAATAATAAACGCATAAATTTTAGAAACTATGGAGAGCAAAAGCATGTAGTTCCTTGTTCAAAAGTCAAAAGTTTAATTCATCTTTATCAGATGCCTATCATGAAAAAGGATTTCAAATGATTCTTAATAAATCAATAGATGTTTTCTTCAATTTTATCGGTCCTTTATTTTGTTTTTAGTCGACCATGGTCTTGGGAAGACGAGGCAGATTGAATGCTGATTAAAGAAAAGAACATCAAATCATAAAGATACCAGTAAGGTTTGAACAATAGAAAATTACTAAATGAATCAGCAAAAGTACCTTATCCATCAAAGGAACTCTTCCATAAGGAGTTGATCTCTCAAAATACTGAAAATATAAGTAACCCAATCTATCATTGAGACGCCAAAGATTGTCTTGCTCGAATCCTCCTTCCTCTGAAGAGCCTCCATCCCACCTCCATAACTTGTCACTCTCACTCTCTTCACTGCAAGAATCACTAAATGAATCCCTCGTCTCACCGTCACCGGACTCGATCTCTTCCCTAATAAAACCAACCCAAAACATTCAAAAGGTTACTTCAATCCATATGCCAACTAGAAATGAACCCGCAGAATCACATAATCCATCGATCAAATTTGTATATTGCACAGTTTGAACGATTCATAAGCTATGCCTAGACTGCAAAATAACACCAATGAAATGCAATTCGTACCAAAAGTCAAAAAATTAAAGAACTAATTTATCTGGGGCTTCAAAGCAATTTCAATTTCCCAATACTATTAACAACAATTATAAACAATAAAAGTAAAAGGTGGATTGCAAGGGCAAAAAACTGAAACAAGGGGGTACGTTACCTGAAACCGTTCATGGAGGAATTGCTTGTGAAAATTTGGATTGCAGAGAGATAAGGGACATAGTACTGAACTAAGGTTTCACCATTGCTCAAGACAATTGGAACTCCAGCCCCATACGCGCTCCATTCATCAAAACAATTCCATAGATCACCCAAGGTAAAATACTCAACTGTTTCTCTCTCCCACGGATGCCATAGACGGTTTAAGTTTCTAATCTCTGTCTGCAATCAAGAAAAAGAACAAGATACAACAATTGAACTCAAAATTTTGAATATATAAAAGAAATCATATAAGAAATGAAGAAAAAGTTAAAAGAAACCTTGGGGAGGAATTGGGATGGAACTACTGGGGTTGTGCAATGAAGGAAGCAGTCAAGGTTTGATTGGGCTGACCCCTTTTCAAAAATCATGGTTTCGAGGACAAAGAGGAAGAGAGAGATGGAAAAAAAGAGAAAGAAAGGAGAGAAATTTAGTTTCCCTCCCAACCCAGAAGAGAAAAAACAGAGGAGAGACAAAAAGAGGAGGAGGGAGAGAAAAAGAGAGGGAGAGGGGGAGAAATTGTCGGGATTTTATTTCCTTTTAGAGATAGAAAGAGTGACGAAGAGAAACAGAAATGCGAGAGAATCCTATTTTTTGACGCTTAGACTTTAGACAGCTAAATATAAAATAAAATAAAAGAAAAGAGAAAGAAAAACTCAAAATATATATCTCTCTGTTTCTGGAGAAAGTCTTGGCAGGTGAATGGCAATGTTGTCAAAATCCAGCGCCACCGGAAACACAAATTTCCGGCATAATTTTCGTTCGGGAAAGTAAAAAAGAAACCTCTACGAGAAAGTGATTGCTTAAATTTGGTATGCTCTGTTTCTTCTAATTCTGTTTAGCCTCCCTCCACTCTTGACTGTGCGTTATTCAAAATCCAAGAAACAACATCTATCAAGTGACACCACAAAATCCAACGTTAATTCTTGAAGTTTAATCAAAATCTGCCAAGAAAATGAGGAAATGATGAGAAAAAGTTTGTAGTTTTAGCTGAGAAAAATCAGAGTCTAGTTTTCAAAAGAAACCCATGTTTTCTGTGGTAATGATATGGAGGCTAGTGGAATTGGCTTGGGAATAAACTGCAAATTTTCTTTCAAACAGAAAATGATAAAGGAATCAATTTTCCGGGAGAAAAGCAGTGCTAAATCCAAGAAAGAAACAAAACCATCAAAGAAGAGAAAAATATCCAGAGATTATCCAATAGTAACAGAAGCAGAGCTTTTGATTTCTAGAAAGAACTGAGAGAGAGGGAAAAAAATATATTGATACCCACCCAAATAATTAATTCATTTCTGTAGCTGATTTATCATTTATGGGACTCATCTGTCTCCCTCATCTCAAAGAAATTTTCGTACTTACATTTTTTTAATTTCCTAATATTTTTTATTTACTTTTTTAATTTAATTTTAATTTGGATCTGGTTCTTCTCCAGCAAGTAGTATTATATCTTTGAACATTTCCATCTCAAAATATATATATATATATTGAAAAATTATTATTAATTATAATAAATTTGACCAGATATTAATTCAATTAAGATATTAAATTAACATTGCCTAATTGAATTCAATTAATTAAAATTTAAATAAGTAAACAAATTGAATAAAAATATTAATTTCAAATCGATTGTAATGATCCTTTACCCATTCTTAATTGATAATAAATTAAATAATAATTAATATATTTCTAAATAATTAATTTTTAACATTTGATATCTATATTTACATATATTATGGAAATTAATTTTATTTTTTAACTTACTTATTGGCCTTCATTTACAAAATTATTTTTTAAATTGTAATATCAACTTCATTATTTAGATTTAACTTCCACGTAAATTTTGCACGATAATAAAGACTTTTTATTCCTCATAAACCCCACAATAAATAAACCAATTAAAACTCAATTATGTCATGTAAAAGTTTAAAAAAAATAAGAAATTAATTTTTTTTAATTTTAAAATTTAAATTAAAAAAATAAAAAATTTTGTTATAAAATTTAAAAATAAATTTTTATTTAAATTAAAAAATTTAGTCAATAAATTTTAATTTTAAAGCTAAATCAAGTTCATATGAAAAAATTTAAATTAATTTAAATAAAAAATTAAAAATTAAATAAATTAAAATTTTCTAATAAATATAAATACTAAATTAAATATTTTACCTCCAATAAACATAACTTAGAATTTATGTGATATGAATAAGTATAATTAATTAACTGATGTCAAATTGATGGCTGAATTATACCATCCTTACCTTTATTCTCATTAGTAATTATATAATTATCCTTCTCTCAATTTTTTTTTTTACATTTGATTTTTTTATGTTTAATTAATTTAAAATTAAATTTAAAATGTCATAATTCTAAAATAATTTAAAAAATATTTATTAATTATGAATTAATAATATAATAAAAATAATAATTCACAAGCATTATATGGCACAAAGCCAGGTTGGGTAAATTCAGGAATATTAGGAAGGTGCACCGTGCACAAGAACACACCGAATCAAATAAGTTGAGGTCATGAGGTGATGGAGAATAGATAAACATGAAGCCAGTAGCAGGTGGATTTTCTGTACGGCATGGCGCCAGACTAACGAGAATAAATATGTGGGCCCTCTTTTTGACCTCTTTCTTATCCCTTCTGAATTGATAGATTCACCATCTGTTATTAATTAATTAATTAATTAATTAATTAATTAATTACTTATTATTGAGATAAATTACATTTTTTATCAGAAATATTACATTTCTGCTTTCGTTTTTTCATTTTTTTTTCTTAAATTTTAAATATATTTTTATAAATTTAAATTATGATTTAATTTAAAATTTTCATATAAAAAATTAAATTTATAGTTATAATAATAATATAAATTATAGAGTTGTAAGATATTTAAAAAATATATTAAATTTAAAGTTTAAAATTTTTAAATAATTATATTTTATTTTTTTTATTATGATAAAATTTAAAAGTTAACATATTAAATTTTTAGTGAATAATTATAATTTTAAAATTAAAAAATTGATAGAGATTTTGGTTTGGAATTTTTTGAATAATTAATTTGGGAGAAAAATATTGGGTGTGAAATGAAGAGAAAAATCATTAAAAATAAAGAGAAGGAGAAAAGGAAATAAATAATAAAAGTAATTAAAAAAGGTATTTTATATAATTATATATGGCGAGAGAAGTAGAAAACGACAGCAAAAACAGCGTAAACGCAAATCACATGTTCGTTGTTGAAATATAGATTTTCTGCTTTTGCTCCTAAGAGCCACGCATGGTCCCTTAATCACATCCATCTGTCCTATTTTATTTTATTTTATTTTAACTCACATAAAATTTATTATATTATTTTAATATTATATATAATTTATTTATATTTTAATATAATTATTTGATTTAATTATTTTAATCAATATTTATTATAAAATACATTTATGTTTAACATGTTTATTATTTTAATTATGTATTTTAGTAATGCATTTAATATTAATTAAACTCATGCAAGAATGAGTTTTACATCAAAATTTATGAAATCTACCGTATTACTCATTTAATACCTTTTTAATAATTTTAACAATGAATGTGGTTATATTTTATTAAGTATATTAACTACTTATTAGTCATTAAACACATAATTATTTAAAATTTTAAATACTTATAAATTTAAATTATCTTATAAATATTTAATTAATTTTTATAAATTAAGCCAAATAGTCTCTTCAATCAATTAGAGTATACCCATTAATTAATTATCCCAAACTATGATTCTATACAGGACAGCTTATAGTTTGGCAAAGTTTGGTTAGTTAGTTGGTTGTGACCAATTGTCATTAAATTAATGTGGGTCTCCAATGAATTACAAGTTAACAGAAAATGGATGCTTCCAACAAGGGAGCTAATATTGAAAAACATATGTATCTAATTCTCTACCCAAGCACTAATGAACTTTAAAATTGTTGGCAGGCAAGGTTTTTATTTATCAGTGCATTTCAAAGTTAATATACTAAGTCAAAACTATTTGGCCACACTTGTTGAATATGCTCTTAGTACTAATTAATTAAAGACTTGTGTTAGGCACATTCAAAGCTAATAAATTAATTGGCCAATTTTCAGTTCTTTCTGAGTCAAGTTGTTTTTTGAATTCTTGTGCATGACTCCAGGTTACAATATTTCAAACATAATAACAAGTAGATGTACTTCACGTTATTGAATTGGTAGATTAATTCAAGGTCAAGGAAGCAAATCCAAGTAGGGGTGTGCAAACGTTCGGTTCAGTTTTGAACCGAACGAACAGATAAAATCAAAAATTAAAAATAAAAAATAAAAAATTTTAAAAATCGAATCAAACCGATTATTAAGAGAAAATCAAACCGAATCAAATTGATAAATATCTGTTCGGTTCAGTTTTAAATAGATCAAATTGAATTTTATAAAATTTCATAATTTTAACATTAATTCTCAATAATAAAAACATATAAAAAAGAAACTCAGAAATCAAAACTCAAAAATTTTAGGATTTCTTGATATATATATATATATATATATATATATATATATATATATATATATATATATATATATATATATATATATTAGTAATTCCAGTTGGGTTATTTTTTTTATTTTTTATGAAAATAATTGACCCAAATCGATTAATTGAAATTATTAAAATTTTAAATCAAATTAAACTGATTAAATTTTAAATCGATTGAATATAATTAACTCGATTCAATTCAATTTTTTAATTTAAACTGAAATATACTCCCCTCTAAATCCAAAATTTAGGGGAAAAATCAATTTTTACTAATAAGAAATAGTTGAAGTTGTAATTAGTAGGCACCCAACCCCTCTGCTACGTCCACTAGTGTGGAGATTGGGCTTAGGAGCCCAACAAGGGCTTTGGCCCATAAGAGTTTTGACTTTGCAACGCACACTAACATTTTGTTTGGATGGGATAAAAGAACCTTTAATAAAATAAGGTATCTTACAGTAAAATATGATAAAGGAGGATAATAATTTATTTTATATTTAAGAAAAAAATAAAATAAAATAAAATGAAATTTAATAATATTATTTTATTTAGAAAAAATATATTAAAAAATAAAATTAAATATAAATATTATAAAATAATTAAATAAAAACAATTGTTTTTTATAAAGTAATTAAATTCATAAAAAATAAAAAAATAATGAAGGATAATTTTAAATTTTTAAGAAGTTAAAGAAATATATTATCAGAATATAAAAATTTTAACTCTTTCAATCCAAATGAGTGAATTGAAAAATAAAAAAATTTAAAAGATTTTTAACCCTTTTAATAACCCTTAAAAAAATTATTTCTGCTATGTATTCTCATATCAAATAATTAAAATTTTTTTAAAATTTTATTTTATTTTACTTTACCCTCAAACTCTTTTCATCCAAACAATTTGTAAATTTTATTCTCAACTATTTTAAAAATAAACTTTTAGATTTTCTAACATTTTAATTAATTTATTAGAAAATATATCAAAATTATTTACTCTGAATATCTTTAAAAAATCTTTAAAATTATATAAAAGGAAAAAAATAAAATTAGCATGATGATAAGACTGAAGTGGCAGAAGAGAAACGAACATTGACGAGAGGAAGTCAACATTCATTATCTCCAAAATTAGTGTTTGCCTTTTTTTTAATTATTTTTTTTGGAATTCCATTAATTTCTGCCTTAATTATCGGCGACATGAAATATGCAGCCGCCCTGTGATGATTGGTTTTTATGGGAAAATTTTGGGATTTTAATAAATGCATAAGTTGATGTGAAAAGAGATCGACTCAAAAACCAAACGTTGATAAATAGATTATCACAGGGCTTTGGGCTCCCAAGGTTTGAGCTTCTTCGTAATGCTCCACCAAGCCCAATGCTTGTTTTCCTTCATGAAGCATGGTTAATCCAAAAAACCCATGAAGCCCAATATCAAAGCCGAAATTGGGGAATCTTTTTGTGAAATTTCAATCCTTTCAACTCTGAAATCGGATTTTGGTCCCCCTTAACTCTCAAGTAAATAATAGTCAAACAACAACAACCTCAAACAGTTTCATATATTTCTGTAGACACCATGTGTTGGCCAACTTTATGGCAATTCTTTTACTTAAAAAAATTGGTCAGCTTGATTGATTCCTTTGTAAAGAAGTTAAAGTTTTACCACACCCTCTTCATCATTTTATTTTGTACTGATTCATTAGTAAAAAATGCCGACGCTCACTCTCTTTTTGACTGCAAAACAATATACAAACAATGGGCAAAACTATTCCTTCTCTTCTTGCCTAGAAGGTCTACCTATAACTATAAAATATCATTTAAACATCATTAATTTTCAAGTAAATATGATTACTCAAGCATTCATTTCTTCTCCAAACATATTATGAGACCACATCTATTATTCTAATTAATATTGAAATTAAACACATATATGAGTTAATCATATTATTATATAGCGGAGTTTAATTAATTTAAAATTAAAATTTAATTGTTGTTGTATGCCTTGATGAGTAACAAGGTATGATATAGGGTGTAGTTTGATCATCAACATAGAGAAAGCATAAGGGATAAAAGGGGAGAAAGAAAAGGGCTTACAAATTAGACTATTTTTGTTATAAAGTTAAAGAGCAATAGTGAAGGAATGGGAAAAAGTTTGTGGAAAATATTATTAATTGTTGTGATGGATCAACCCACAAACAGTATAAAGAATTAAAAGGAAGAAAGATGTTTGCTTGTTTGATTGGTAAAGTTCATCTTTTATACCAAAAGAAGGCAGTATGAAAATTAAAAAGCCTGGTGGGCATTGGTGACAGTTTGTCTACCATACTTCACAATGGGAAAGGAATCATCCTTTGAAATTCAAATGAAAACTCAAAAATCCTCCTAATATTTTTCTTTAATTTATATACTAAACAAAGATAGTTAAACTAATTCCATAAAGCTGTAAAATCTAGACTTCAAATTTAGTCAAAACAACCTGAGCTTGAGGTGACGATGGACTACAGAATCATGAAAAGTTCAATCTTCATAATTAAACCAATGGACAACAGATTAAACCTGAGCTTGAGGTGACTGTGGCATGCAAGTAGACATTAAATTAATCATAGCTTTGTGAGGTTGGTTTTTGAGTTACAGTTGCAGGGAACGGGTGACTTGTGATAAAAAAGTAAGTACCAGAAGCAAACTGGCATACACAAGTGGTACAGGGCAAAAACAGTTCTAGGGTTTAATTTTCATGCCCTGAAATATAAAAGAAAACAAAATTGCATTTAGTTCCATCTAAAATTAGTTGAAGATAAGGTGTGTAATCATTATTCATTATATATATATGTGTGTGGTCAACTTAAAGATATGAATTTTCTTTTCTTTTCTTTTTTCTTTTATTAATTAAAGTTCAATTACACTAGAAATTAAATCAAAATTATTTAGTGTAGGCTAACTTACTTGACAGGTTAAACACTCACTCTCCCAATCCCCTTAAGCCTAATTACTTCCAACTAAGAACTTATATATCCTACACCTATGTATCAACCTTGTGAGTTGTTAATATAGTAAATGTGCAACCTAATTAACAAGACTTTCAAACCACCAACTCTACCTCAGTAGTTGGTTGGTGACACATATATATGTATATAACAAATGTAGGAATAGAAAAATAACATAAAATAAGAGAAGAAGAGATGAACTTTTAGTACTACTGAGGGTAAATTTGTCTAACATTTTACACCAAATCAATCTGTTCATTCATCAAACTTCACCTAATTTCTTCTAGCTAGCCAGCTTGCTCATCCACCAGACCTCTATATATAATAACCTGCAACTATTTTCAAAACCAAGTGGATTTACAATCATATATATTAAGAAATACATATAACTTTTTAGTAAGCAATGCATGGGCATGAATGATTATGGCACAACACAAGTATAGGGTTGGGAGTTGGGAAGCGCCGATCTAGGGGTAATGTTATTTATAATCAACAAAAGGCCTAGCTAGGCCCATCAACCTTTTCCCTCCAATACAATGCAAAGTAACGTATCTTGAAAAAAAGGAAATTAATAATAATAATAATAATAATAATAATTATAATAAAAAAAGAAAAAGAAAAGAAGCCTGCAAAAGAAAGGGGAGGACAGCGAAGCTTCACAGAGGATGAGTGAGTATGTGGGGGTTGCTCCCACCACTTGCAACCTTTTTCATTTTTGGAGCTTCCAAGTTTTTTCTTTTAGTTAAATAAATTATCTGGAGTACGATCGAGTTTTAACTAAATTTCGATTTAATTATATTAAAAAAATAATTTTGATTCTAATCATAAAACTTTTAGATATATAAAATTAATTTTAATTTTAATTTAAATCAAACCGTAATCGAATATTTTTTTTTAAAATACACTCATTTTAAATTTGTTAAAAAATTATAAATCTTATTACTTTTGGAATCATGAAAAGTTTATTTTTTTTAGTTTAATTTATTTATATTAGAATTAAAAGGTTGATTCCTTTATTTAATTTAAATCAGGGTCTAACAATAATATAAAAAATATAAAGAAAATTGATAAACTTAACTCAATTATTAATTACAAATAAAAAAAAAAGAGAAAAAGGAGATGATTGGAATAAATATTAATTAATTAGGTAGCTTTTATTGGAGGAGAAATTTCAAATTTGGCATCAAAATATTTCAGATAAGGTGCAGGATAATGAACAAGAAATGATGGCATAAACTACGATAATCAAAGCAAAACTTGATGTATTAGAACAAGAAATCAGAGCAAATAATTAACATTTTATTATTTATTAAGATATGATGACATAAACTAAGATATCAAAATGTTTTTTTTCCTTGTTAATTATTTATTTAAAGGAAATATAAAAATTTTATACGAATGGGGTGAAGGTTATGAAAGTGCCAATGTAGAACAGGTTACTTACCTAGTAGATTTAGGTTTGAGGCTTAAAAAAATTTAAAAAAATTCAAAAAGTAAATAATAAAAGAAAAAAAAAAGAAAAGGTTATGGAATCCAAGATATATATACGACAAGAGGCTTACAGCAAAACTAATGGTAGACAACAATAAGGCAACAAGAACAAGGCAGCTGGTAAAAGCTAATTAATCTCTCACTTAGCATGTACAATTATCATAATTATTAAGCAATAGGCATAATCTATGTATGGGGTCTGAATGGGGAAAAGAAAAGAGAAAGAATAATGTGTGAAAAGATGACATTGTGGTGATGATGATGATAATAATTTGATGAAGGGACTTATGCTATGAGTATAGCAACGCATAATTCATAATCTGTAGACAATAAATGATAATTACAGGCTCTGTCTGATAACTATTAACTAAACAACTAACGACCACAGCAACTATGAATCCTTTGGTTTGATTAAAAAAACTATGAATCCTTTGGATTTTTTTTTCATTACAGTCGACGCGCCTAATTTTGCGCGTTCAACTTTTGTCTCTGCCATCATTTGGGTAGAGAGTAACTGCCGGCCACGGGCCATCTCTCTCGATTCCCTGTGTCCTTGCTTTTGTAATTAATGCATCCACCATCTCTCTCTTTCTCTATCTCTCTACCATTATAATCAGACCCTCCTTTCTCTCTCTCTTTATGGGTTTGCTATGCTGATCCTTAAGTTGTGAAATCGATCCTGAACAAAGGTACCCTTTTGTTTTAGTGGCCATTTCTGGCGGCAAGAACGGTTCTTTGCTTCAGTTTTGTCATCATTTGGCTTGTTCTTTTGGCTTATCTTTTTATCATCAATGTGATTTTTCACGGTTGTGTCTTTGTTTGTTTAAGCAAAAAGTTTTGTAATTAAACCACTTAATGCATGGCTTCTGCGTTCATGTATAGTTGTTTACTTGTTTAAAGATCTTCATAACTTTTAAAAAAGCTCCTTACTACCCACTCTGTTTGATTACTGAGAAAACTGAGGAAACGAAAATAAATATATATTTTAACACTTTTTTATGAACTATTAGTCTTTCATTTCTGAAAATGGAAACGCTTGCTTTACTTAACTTTTATACCAAATGGTTATGGTAGACTGACGACTTCCATTATGTTTTTTCTGGCTCTTCAGCAATGGAAATTTGATTAAATCCTTCCCTTTATTTTCAGTTTCTCACTGTATTTTTGGTGCATTTTCTGGGTTGATGAAAATTTTTATAATCTTTCTACTTTTTCGTTTTTTATTTTCTTGTTTTCTTTTTCCATTCCTCTAATGATAATTACGTAATAGTTACTTGATATCTTCTTTTTTTTTTTTTTTTCTTTTAGGCCATCTTTGATTCTGTTTTGACAAAATCATGCTTTTCTTTCGTCCTTTTCTGCTTTTCTGTTTCTCCTTTATCTCTTCTCGTTTTTCTCTCTAGTGCGAATTCAAAGTTTGTCAATCTCTCTCTCTCTCTCTCTCTCTCTCTCTCTCTCTTGTAGAGCATACTTTTAGAAGTATGGAATGTTTTTACTTTTTTTATGGGATGGTCTAAGTTTCAAATTTCTTTACATGGGTTTCTTTTCCTTTATGGCTTCAGCAAAATTTTGAAAACTGAAAAATCTGATCATAGATGTGTTGTTGGCCCTATTTTCCAGCATTTTCTGTGGAACCAAACAGAGATTTCTGTCTTTTTTATGGGGATGATTTGAAACAGCGTGTTGGGACACAGATATACTTTTTCTTTGTTCTTTGTCTTAAACTCTTCTGTGTGGCTCTCTTTGTGGAACTCAATATAAAGGTAAGAATTTGAGAATCATCCATGCATATTCCTTGCTTTATTTTGTTTTTAATATGCCTCCCAACATTAATATTTAGAGGAAGGTTGTTGTTTTGCATTCCTCTCCTTGGGGAAAAAGATCATTTTAATTATAGATCTCATTGGCATCTTTATGTTTTCTATGTATAGAAGCATTTTATGAGCTGTGGAAAGTTGTTGATAAAATTTATTTCTAATGCTTTCATTGTTTGAAAGGAGGACAGGTTTCATGTTTCCTGGTGTGTCTTTGATTTATATGCTCCTGTTTTTCCTTTTCTTTGTTGGCTTCAATTTTTAATTGGTAGTTTGTGGATTAAATTACATATTAATGTCTCTTCAACTGGTGTGTCAGTGTGATTCCTCATGAGAACAAAGGATTAGGACAACCTTTTAAGCATATTATATTCTAAGGTCACATGGAAGATTTTTAAATTTGTTTTATTTGATTTGTTGGGAGTTTTCAATGCTTGCAGCCATTTCTGCGTTATAGCAAAATATGTAATAAAAAATTCAATTAACTTTTGGCTTATTGTTTTTGTTCAGCTGGTTTCATTGTCGATTAACGTAATCCCCACCAGATTGTAATTGACTAAGATTAAAAGATCCCAGTTTTCTGTATCGAGGTTTGAGGTGTAAAGTGACCTATGGTTTCAGTGGTGGGAATCTTTGGTGTTTGGATAGTCTTTTTCTTGGTTGACTATTCTAGCAAAATTTGGAGTTTAATGTGAGATCTGTTCTGTCAAAAGGAGGAATCTTGTCCATTAATCACAGTGCAGATGCCTTGTTCTTTCTGCTGTTGAACAAATGGGGGCTTGTGTCTCGACTAGTAGCCAAAGTACTTGTAGTAGTAGGAGGAGCAATGCAGATACTGTTCCCCCCCCATGCTTGGGGATTGGATTTTGCGGGCAAAAGAAAACTAAAAGAACATTCTCCGACCACGTAGTTACACTGCAGCATTTACCCTCTATACCTAACAGGATTTTCACTAATGGAAAGAGCCGAACTTCTTGTATATTCACACAGCAGGGTCGCAAGGGCATAAACCAGGATGCGATGATCGTATGGGAAGTGAGTTCTATTCATTCTATTGTAATCAGTATTTAATTCTATTTGGAGGTTAATTGCTTATCAAACTTTTAATCTCTGTAGGATTTCTTATCAGAAGATGTGACTTTTTGTGGTGTCTTTGATGGCCATGGTCCACATGGCCATCTTGTTGCCCGCAAGGTGAGGGATGCCCTGCCAATGAAGTTACTGTCATTCTTGCACTCTAATCAGTCGAGGCAAAATGGGACAGGTCAAACCTGTTTTAAGGGGAACTCAAAGAAATCAGAAATTGGAGATTCTGAGAAGGATGGGTCCATGGAGGATAAACTGAATTCTGTATGGAGAGAAGCATTCCTCAAGTCCTACAAGGCTATGGACAAAGAGCTGAGATCCCATCCTAATTTGGACTGCTTCTGTAGTGGTAGCACTGCTGTCACTATGGTAAAACAGGTATTGTATAAACTTGATCGGTGGTCTACATTTTCATTTGGTTTAACTTTGGTCTTATTGTGTATGTTTATTTGTGGTTTTCAAGGGCTCCAATCTTTTCATGGGATATATTGGGGATTCTCGTGCAATCATGGGATCTAAGGATGACAATGATTCTATGGTTGCAATCCAGTTGACTGTTGATCTGAAACCTGATTTGCCAAGTAGGTCACAATATATAATTGGATCTTTCGGTGGTTTGATACTATGCCTGAGCGCAACAGTTTATGTGAATCCAAATTGTTACAGGGGAAGCAGAAAGGATTAAACGGTGTAAAGGTAGAGTCTTTGCATTGCAAGATGAACCTGAAGTACCAAGAGTTTGGTTGCCATTTGATGATGCCCCTGGCCTAGCAATGGCACGGGCATTTGGGGACTTTTGTTTGAAGGAATATGGGGTGATCTCCATACCTGAGTTCTCTCACCGCCTACTTACAGAGAAAGATCAATTCATTGTTCTTGCCTCTGATGGGGTATGATTTTCATCTCTAAATTTTTCCCCTATTATTTCATTTTCTTTTTGTTGATGAGAATCTAATTTTCTTTTATTTTATTAAAATCACAGCCAATAAAAACTTTTCAATATGAAAATTTCTGAGGGTCAATGTACTGTAATTAAGGCCTGTTGACTACCAATTGAATTTCTTTGAGCTATGTTCTGTTATCTGTGAACTAAGAATATAAGTTGTGCTAATATCATGGCAGTGAATAAAATATTTTTTTGTAGATTTTATATCAAGCCATATCACTTTCTTTGAGGCATATAAACTGAAGTTCAATGTGGTTGATGGATTTTTATGGTGGCTTGTTTTTCGAGGAACAGGGATTTTGATGATATTATCTTCAAACCGAAATACCAAATAGATAGACATGATAAGTATTCCATGATAGGTATCAGAAAAATGCTGCTATGATGCTGAGTCAAATTTTTGATGTTAAAGAGTTTTGTATGTTTGTCACTCATGAATGTCTAGTTGATGTTGCTGATCTGATCTTTCTTCATAAAAAATCAAACCCAAGGAAAAATTTTGACTAAGAAGATGATCTTGGTTGTGGCGGAACAAAGAAATGTTGGGTAGGCCATTCAGAGCTCATCATAGTAAATGTAATAAATGTTGGAGAGTCACACAATATTAGAGATAATAATTCTAGAACCAATCATTTGTAAGCAATGAAAAAACAAGGATTGTTATAGGACCTCAAGATAATAGCTGTCCCTATAATGGTTATTTTAGCATAACATGTTTTCGAAAGACATGGCATTGTCAGAAAAGATTCAGGAGACGTAAAGAACTTCATGATGCATCTTCAGATTTTGGTTAAGGTTAAATATAGCTACACAGATTAGAAGAGACCTTCTCATCTGTTTTCTATCGAGTAGAAATCCTTCTTATTCCTTAGACCCTGCTTGGTGAATGTGGTTTACAAGATTAAGTTTCTTTAGGCTTTGTTATGTTTTGTGTTTCCATTGAAAAGGCCATGATAGCCCTGTCTTGATCTGCTTCATAACAAGACCAAATTCTGTCTGATAATTGTATGTATGCTGTAAATCCTGACTGGACTATGGATGGGATTGAGGAGGTTTGCCTTGATATTTAAATTCCTATTTATCAGAATAAAGTAATCCACCAGGATATATTGCGATTCACCTGAAACCTAGTATATCTTGTAGCATGCTTATATACTCTCTGTTTTTACCGAGTGCTAGATTATTGTTACTACAGGTTTGGGATGTTTTGAGCAATGAAGAGGTGGTTGAGATTGTGTCATCAGCTCCAACGAGGTCATCAGCTGCGAGAATCCTGGTGGACTCGGCTGCGCGAGAATGGAAGCTCAAATACCCAACTTCAAAAATGGATGACTGTGCAGTGGTTTGTTTATTTTTGGATGGGAAAATGGACTCAGAATCTGATTATGAGGAACAGTGCTTTTCTTCTGCAACCCTGCAGAGCAATCATTCTGGTAATGCAATTGAATCAGATGATGGCCAGAAGTCTGAGCCATGTTTGCAAAGGAATTTTACTGTGAGATCATCAGAAGAAAACGATAATTATGGAAAACTAGGGGCTGAAGTTGATGGAAGTGGAGAAACAGTTGCTGGTGAAGATCAGAGTTGGTCAGGTTTGGAAGGCGTCACAAGAGTGAACTCCCTTGTTCAACTTCCAAGATTTTCTGAGGAAAGACCCAACCCATAATCTTCTTGTTTATTGCAGAGCTGCAACGGGGCTGACATAATTGTAATATTTTGGCATTTTCTTTGAGTTTGTGCAGGTAAATTATTGCCACACCCCTCTTGTATTGCTATGCCTCACAGAAACGTTCCGAAACAGCTTTCATCAAGAAAATGAACTGAATCATTATAGTTATGTTAATATGATTTAATTTTCAATCAAGATTCTGAGTCTGCATGCATTCAGGCAAACCAATATGCCAAAATAAATTCATTCCTTAACCCCAGAGAGAGCTTTGTAGTCTAGACATTGCAGATGATATAAGAACTAGTTGGGCAAAAAGAGAATTATTGAATCATATTAGAAAACATATCCTTTGATACTTAAACTAACATGTGTTAAATGGAAAATGTAATAGAATTGTGATCACATGTAACAGGAATGTAATGGATTCATTTTTTCTTCCTGCTTAAAAATACAGTTCCCTTCAAAACCCTTATGAATACACCAAATCCAGACAAATATTTGAATAATCCTCAAACGTGCAAGAGATTGGAGGCTCCAATTCTTCCTGATGATGTGGTAAAAGTTTGCACTTCAGATATGTGGTGAAGGCATGCATCTAAAAGTCAGATTATAGCTGTCGTTAACTCTGATTCAGTTGATATGTGTAATTTTGGAAGCTTGTGTTTGAAATTTACCACCTGATCTTGTATTGAAGAACAGGGCCTGTAGTCCCTGGAAGACTCACCTAGGAAAATTGCTCGATTTACAATGGATTCATTAGTAGATTTGAATGTATATATGATAAAAATATTTGGGATGGTGCATTCTCTTCATTTATGTAACCGTACACGTCTATATGCTAGTTGTGTTAGTCTACACCTATTGCGGGGCCATATTAAATCAATCAAGTACATTTTCAATTATTCGCCGCATGAGTTGGCGACATGAAATTAAGTAAAAATAGCTAGTAGTGAAGTTTAATCTCTAAGCTTACAACTTCAATCACCCTTATACATCCAACATACACACACACATCAACTTACCCATATTCTGAAAACGATGTGCATCCATTCCTTTCTTGAGCCACATAGGCAAATCTGCATTTTATGGCCTTGTTTAAAAATATATAAAAAAAAAAAAACAAAACTCTCTTTAAGACCTTCTCTTATCATTTCTCATTCCTAGAAGCTTGTATGCATTTATTTCTATACTATACATGTAAGCAGGGGGATGGATGCATATCAGTAAATCACCGTCAAACTCAGTTGGATTCTGAACTTATATAAGAAGAGCACCTTTTCCTTGTTCACCATCAAATATTCACATTGCTTATCTCCTCTTTTGCTCTTCTCAATGGCTTACATGAGCAAGTTGTCTCTTATTGCTCTACTTGTCTTGTTTGCCATATCGAGGCATGCAATTGCAGGGCGCCAAATTCCAATGAAAACCAACCAAATTCCAGAGAATACCAAGGATGTGGACTTGAAACAATCCAAGTTTCTTTTAAATCTCTTCACGATAAATATCATGACAATAGCTTCCTTATTCCAGGCATCGGCCGGTGATGGTGCCACCTGCTTTCAGTGTTCCTTCCTATGGTCCACACAGGGGCATTGGAGGCATTGGAGGCATTGGAGGCTCTATTCCAGGCACTGGAGGCTCTATTCCAGGTGGTGATGATGCATTCATCCCCGGAGGTGGTTCTGTTCCAGCACCTGCTCATCCTTGAGCATGCACTGCTGCTTCCTAATAAACAACAGCTAGCATCAATGCCAGGTGCATGCGCAAGTTTTAATATGGTATATGTTTGTATTTGGGGTTTGTTTTTATGGAAGTCTTCATCTATTAAGTTCTCTCCTTGAGATACAAATAATTACTGTTGGATGTACTAGTCCAATTCTAACATTAGAATGGGACCTTGAACCTATCCTGCTTCCTTTCTCAAGATGTACCCGTCCAAGTCTGCATTTCTGATCAATAAATTATGATTATTTAGATCCCGTCATTTATGCCTGTCTTGCAATAACGAAATTGTTCTCAATGTGCTATTATCAATAATAAAGCACAGGGAGATGTGGAGAATTTGTCTTCACAGCTCAATAAATAAACAATATGTGCTTGTAGTTTAACATGCGATATGGCACTACACTACATAAAAAATGCAGACGTAGCTTAGTGGATGGACATCAACCAAGGAAGAAAATGAATAAAAAAAGAAAGAAAGGATCCATAGGCTGCACTTTATTGTGTGACCAAAACTAATATTCGTTTTATGTAATGGTTTTGCATAAAGGTGCAGATAAATGACATCAGAAGAATAACAAAGCCAAATACTTAAATGGACGATCGATAGATTAAATTGTTTGCATTGTAATTCACACATTTGAAGACCAACCTTTTAATGCAGTATTTAGAAAAATCAAGAAAGCTACTTATTAGCGCAGTCCAAGGTTTTCATGTCTCAAAAGAAGTATTTAGCACATAAAGTTCAAAATATTAAATGCAACAGATGGGCATTGTTAATCAGTTTTCAGGAAGTAGGCTCAGTTTTACTTGGAGACAAGGAATAGGAAAGGGTCTGGCAGCATAAGAGATAAATTCCTAATGCTACATTTAGATAGCACACAATTATTTGATTGCTTTCACCGGTAAACCAATACTATGCTCAGAATTAAATGAAAACCCATCACACGAACTTAAATCGTAGCTGGCTAGTTACCAAATATAACAGGTACACTGCAAGCACCATATTAAATTTAAAGACATTACCTGTGAATTTGCGCGACTAAAACAAGGATACCCCTACACATTATTGATTATGATGAAAAATGACATGATTGATTGAGTTATAAGCAACGCTTGACTAATAATTATTAGGATTAAGTGATAAAGACCACTTAAATGCATGTACTAGATCATTAAGTCTTTTTGTTCCCACTATAGCCAGCCATGTAGTCACATCTATTTTTTTATTAAATGATGTGCTTAAACCAGGCTAATAAACATTGCTAAACATATGAGTACCTTTACATTTATTTTTCCATAAACATAAATAAATAAATAACAGACTAAATCTCCAAAACAAAATATCCACGAAATTGATAGCTGAAAATGCTCCAGCGAACACATAGGAATGACATTCAATGCTGCAGTTGTCCATAAGTTAACTGGGTTCTTCACGGAAGCCTAAGCAGCTAGTAGTGAGAGGTCACAAGGATTTTACTTACAAATTTTAGTTTATTGTTCTCGGGTAAACCAATAATGAAATGGAAGATCAACCGTTACACAACATCCCAAATTGCAATGGAGGTTCTATATGTGATGACATACATGTAAAAGGTATGTCTGATAACAGAGAGAATACAGAAATGCTTTTGAGTTCTGACTAAAAAAACATATATATTTTCTCACCATGAAGAAAGATAGTGTCAAGAATCTAACAAAGCCAACACCTGCAAATGCTCTGGAGTAGGAACTTGAAATTTCCAACTGAAGATCTGGATGTTTCATAAAAAAAACATATCCTGAAGAATCAGTAAGATAATTCCAGGTAAGTAAGCTAACAATAGGTGATATATGAAGCATTATAGTGAGAAATAAGTCCAACAATGTCAATAAAAATTAGTCGCTACGTGTAACTTTGGTCCTCTATTCATTCATAAGTTTCTTTCATGCATGTGCCAACAAGAACAAGAAGAAAGAAGCTTAAATTTTCAAAGCACAGCGTTAGATACCAAAATTTCACTTAATTTTGTGCAAAAAAGTTTGGAGGGAATGAGGCGATAGATTCATACAAAAGCCTAACAAATTCAACAAAGTTATGCTCACTGTTTGCTGGGGAGAACTCTATAAATCTGCTGTTAGAGCTTCTTATGGTAAATAGTTGCACCTCTAGGCTCGAGCACAATCTCAAATATCAGAAAATAAGGAGGTAAATGAGTGAAAAACATATAATACGAAAATCCTTTGTTGCATAATTGGCCACACACCTTTGTCATTAAACAAGGTTTAAGTAAGAATTTGCCTACCCGTGAAAGGGCCAAAAAAAAAAAAATTTCCCCCACTACTGAATAATAACAAAAATAAATCATTTTACATAAAGTTATTTATTCCAATTCGTGAAGGACCAAAAGACCATAATGATTAAAGAATTCATGGTATAACTACTAGAACTACCACTGGAGAACTTGGCCTGTAGCTCATTTATGATGTTTCTAGCCATCACAATAAATCACCGGCTAAGATTAAACAAATCTTGGAAGTTATGGACCCCAACTACCATCCAAGTTAGAAGAAAAGTCAGATATTTTAAACTGATGTGTATTGAATGCAAGATTAGCGACAATGCAACCTGTAAATTAAAAGAAAAAATGTTCATAATAGTAATAAAAATGAAATGAAAATTGCATAAGATTTCATGTCCTTAGCTCACATAATTACTACCATCTACAAATTCATACACAACTCTGAAGTTACATACTTTCTTCCCCGAATGCGGTTTTGGGTTCTCCTATCAAACTAAAACCTGGACACATTTTCATCAATTGCAGCAAAAAAAAAAAAGTGGATTTGGAGAATTACCTGATAAAAGGAATGTAAGAATGAGAGTGATGGGATAAAAATCAGACGCCAACCATCTTGAAAAGAATGAAGCAGAGGAATCCAAGGAAGATAAAGAGGAATAAATAATCCACAAAACGAAGAAATTGGTTGACCCATGATTTCTTTTCTTCTTCTTATTGTTGATATTGGGCTGCTTCGGTTCATCGGCTAGCGGTTCAAGTTTGGCCATTGCGTCAAAATTGGTGGTTTGTCAGGGATCTCTAGGGTTCCAAGATCAGATCTTGGAGATCTGGGCTTCCTTCTGAATCGATTCGTTAAAAGGGTCGGTTGTATCCCACGCGTTTTCTCACCAGTAGACTTTTCACGCTCACATTTACACAACCAAATAACATGACCCTAGGCCCATCTGCCATGGAGCTAACCAGCTAGCTCTTCGCGTCATCCAGTTGGCATATATATATATATATATATATATATATATATATATAATTGAACTTAACCCTTTTTATTTTAACAAAATAAATATTTTTTTCAGTGGCTCAACAGAATTGATTCTATAGTTCAACCGATGGTGTGTGCATTAATAAATCGTCTGTCATGAACCAATGAGAGGAATATTCTATGTCTTCACCCAAAGAGACAAATGAGACTCATCGACTAGGAGTCCTATATTTCGTGCAATGTGTTTCTAGCAATTTACTAAGGAGTTTGTTTCTTTGGACACACGTCTTCAAGAAATACAGAATTTGAGGTGTCCTCATATCTCAATGTATTATGTAGTTAAGAGCTAAGTCATCAGACAAGACTGAAATTGCTGGTTTCTGTGGACCTTACTCAGAAGTCAATGTTTCATTTACATTCTTCCTTGCTATCACACATTAGCCTGACTTAATACAAGAATGAATCAATATTTGCTGCTCTCTCAATATGAACTGACAGTGATAGCATACACAGCTTTAGAAACAATACAAATTCCTGTAAAGTGGTTCCAGATTCTGATTTAACCTGTTGACATCCGTATAGAGAGGGTGAACATGGAACATGGTCGATCAATCAATCTATTGACAACAATTACGAGAACTATCTCATTAAGTCGTGATCTTCCAATTCATTTACTCCTGCAATATGACATCAAAAAATGAGAAAATTTGGATAAGTAATTAAAGCATGAGGCATATATCCATCAGGGTAATCAATTTTCCCTGTTGGTTGTCTATTCTCATGGAGTTGCAAGGAGACTGAATGACTGATAATCAAGTGCAGCACAACATGAACCTTTCATGTTTAGTTTCCATTTTGTTTTTGGTTTTTGTTATCCAATTACCAATGAAATATATATATATATATATATATATATATATATATATATATATATATATATATATATATAGTTTTTTTAGGTGTTTTAAAACAGAAAAATAGGTTGTTGCAACACACAAAAACTATAAAAAGAGGTTTTCCTGGTTTCAGCAAACAGTTTTCCAAAAGTTAATTTTTCTAAATTGGACAATAGAAACCAAAAACAGAAAATAGAATTAATATCAAACAGCCCCTTCTGCATTTTCCCTTTTAAATACAACAGAAGACGTACTTTATTGGTCCAATTAATAGGTACAATATCACATGGAACAGCAGTTTCAGTTTCTAAATGTCCAAATTATGTGTATTTTTCAGTAATGTGTTTGTGACTGCAATGAAGTTTCCAAACAAGTTCCACAAGTATAGTTGGGATGTACATCAGTAATATTGCTGGAAGAACTGGCTTTTTCTTCTAATGTTGCTTCAGATATCCGAGCCTCTGATTTTTCATTTGAATAACAGCAAATATAAAGAGATAAAAAAAAAAAAAAAAAAAAAACTTAATTGTTAATGAGAAATACTAAAGCATTTTGAAAGTCAGCAAAAGTAACAAACATTTGCAACAACACAAAATTTGAAAGCCAAGATACCATTTTTTCTATGGTCTTTAATTTTAGAAATTTATTTTCATACCACCTTGTTTAGTTACCAGAAATGCATAGAACAAGACATATGAATAGAATTAAAAAAAAAAAAAAAAAGATGAACAAACTCAACTAAGCCTTTATCCCAAAAGTTGGGGTACCTATATGGATTCTCTTTTCTCCACTTTAAACGATTTTATGTTAAATCCTCGGAAATGTGTAATATTTCTATGTCATATTGTACTACTCTCCTCCAAGTTAGTTTAGATCTACCCTTCTTTTTCTTTTATTCTCTAACCTAATATGCTCTACTTATCCGATTGAGTCTTCATATGTCTATGCTTCACATGACCAAACCACCTTAATCTCTCTTCTGTCAACTTATCCTCAATTAACAACACTCCTACCTTTTCTCTAATACTCTCATTACGGACTTTATTTAGTCTAGTATTGCCACTCATACACCTTAACATTCTCATCTCCACAATTCTTATCTTAGACACATCTGACCCTTCAAAGGCCCAACACTCACTACCATATAATGATGGCCTATCGTATGGTCACTGATAAGAAATTTTCCTTTCAACTTATTGGGAATCTTGCGATCACATAAAACTCCGTGCACGTCTCCACTTCAACCATCCAGCCTTTAATCCTATGACTAACATCCTACTTATATCCCTCATCTACTTAAAAGATTAAGCCGAGATATTTGTAAAGTGATTACTTGAGACAGCATTTACTCCATCCAAAATAACTCATTCCCTATCACTAGTTCACTTTCGGCGCCGAACTTGGTAATGCATGTATTTTATCTTCGTTAACTTAACTTAAAGTCCTTTGACTCTAGAGTACTTCTCCAAAACTATAATTTTCTATCGACTCCTTCTCATGTTTCATCTATCAAAACTATATCATCCTGAAACCAAGGGATACTCTCTTATATATGTTTCAATCAATTTTATCTAAAACTAATGCAAAAGGTAAGGGCTCACAGCTGAAAAAAAAAAAAAGATGAACCTAAAGACATATAATTGGACCCCAAATCAAGGCAGTAAGGTTTGTTAAAATTAAACAATGTACAAAGAGATTAACCACACTGAATGTCTAGTTGCTGGAACAGGAGATTTAAAATTATTAATTCCTTTTCTTCAGGATGTGTCTGTGCAGGGTTAATAATAATAGATACTTACCTGTGAGAGTATGGCAAACTCCAGATGCTGGGTTCTCCACATGGTCCACCCAAA
>NC_079502.1:99897188-99908573 GCF_030052815.1 Hevea brasiliensis | reverse complement strand
CCTTCACAAGATATGTTCCTCTATGTCTTAAGGACTCCCAGGTAAAATTTCATAATTTTTCAAGCTTGGTATAGTAAGTTATAGTCAATGTATTAACCTAGACTCTCAATCCTATAAAGGCAATAACCAAACTTCAGGGCAGTATGTTTGATTACACTTAGAATTTGGCAAAGGTGTCTAAATCAATGTTGTAGCCCTAAGTATCATGTTTCCATATCATATTGTCACATTTCAAATGGAATTTCCTAGTGGGAGTTATGGCCAAATGAACACATGGGTATCAGATGGCATTCTGGGTTCAACTTAACATTTTCCAGATTTCAATTCCTAATTTTGGCTAATATTTTCCCTAGGATGCAATGGTTTCTAGAGCTTGGTCAAAACATAAAAATTATTGTGCTATGTCTTATAAAAATTTTGGCACTAGTTTCACTCGATTTGCAGCTTTGGAGACCAAGTTATGGCATTTTTGCCAAAACTAGTCAAGCATACTAAAGGAACAGTATTTTGGACAATTTCTGGGTTGGCAGTTTTAGTAACTCAACTTGTACTAACAATTTGATTTGGTTAAAAGTAAAACTGGGTCAAGTGGTCTTCATGAAAAGTGTAGCCCTATGTTTAAGCTTTCCATTGATGAAATTTTACGTCATTTGGACCAGTATAGAGAGAGTTATGACGTTCATTTGGTCATTTTCTGCGTTTGGTGCAGGGTAATCCGGAATTGGGCAGTATTTAGGTCAAGTTTTGGATAGAATTTGGGCATAGTTTCTTCATGAAAAATGGGCTATGTTGAGTCTAATTTCACCTCCAATTGGCCTCATACCAATTGGAGTTACACATTTTTAGTTATGGGTCAATAAACGCACTGGACTCAGTGAGTCCAAACCTACAATAAATTGAACACTCCCAATATCTCAATTCCTCCAACTTCCTTATTTCAATTTGCATGCAATACACTTATATAAGTAACAATCTCAACTCAATAGGTTAATTTCAATATTTTACACAAAGTCCTCAACATTTACATAAACCTTAGTTTTCAAAGTTTCAAATTTACATAAATACTACACAATCAAACTCCCAACCATTTCAACTCATCACACATTCTCATGGAACCATTTTTCATTACTTAAAAGCAACAAACCTCAAGTTCCATAGCTGCCAAAAATTCAAGGGTTCTTTGCTCAAGATTTTCTTTTTTATTTCCATGGTATTTATACTTGGCTAAACATGCTTTTCATGTTTAATAAAGAGAAAGAGAAGAAGAGGGATTAGTGCACTAACCTTACTTAAGCTTCCCTAACTTTAATTTTCTTGCTTCCAATGGGTGTCTATAGCTTCCTTAGGGTGTGGGGAGTATTTTTTATGAAGTGGGCTATGGGTTTTGGTGTGTAGAAGCTTGGGAAATCAAGCTTGGAAGCTTGACAACAATGGAGGAAATGAGGGAAAGAGAGAGAGAAGAAATGGAGGAAGAAGATGGAAGTGGGTGGGAGTTTGTCCTCTAGTGCCTATTTATAATTTTTTTTTTTGAATTTTCCTAAGCTTTTTCTTTCTTTTCTTTTCTTTTCCTTTCTTTTCTTTTCTTTTCTTTTCTCTTCTCATTTTCCTAATCTATTTCATAAATTTTAATTAATGTTAATTATTTTATTCTCTAATTTTTTTTTTTTTGACATTTAGGTCAAAATTCACCTTTGGGGGTGAAATGACCAAAATGCCCTTAGTAGTGCATATTGGGTTATTTTTATTATTTTTGTATCAATTTATAAATTCTCTAAACTTTAATTTATTTTTTTCTCTACATTTTTCCTATATTTTCTTAACATTTATTTCTTCAATTTATGCCTCCTCACTATAGTCTAGGTGTAGTTCCAAACATTTTAACTGTCTGAACAGACATTAGTCATCAGAACAGTAAAATGTACGGACTACCTTTGGTGAGGGCGTTACAGCAGATTTTGGGATGTCTAGAAGCCTTCCGTGAAAGTGCATAAGTGGATTGCACTGCAAGTTTCAGCCATCTGAGAATTCCTTCTGTGAAGCTGCATAAGGAGCTCCACAAGTTGGGTAGGTAGTTATACAAGTTTCGACAGGTGCAGAGTCTCTTCCGTGAAGCTGCATAAGGGAAGGCGTGAAAGTGCATAAGTCATGTAGCAGGTTATGCAAGTTTCGGCTGGTGTAAGGTCTCCTCCATGAAACTGCATAAGGAACCTGCATAAGCTATGCAGCAAGTTATGCACTTTTCGACAGATATTCAATTCCTTCTAGTTTCTATGCAAAACTACATAGGTTATGCAACAAGTCATGCAGATTTCGGTAACTTCATAATTTTTAATTTTCAAGCTTCATTTTCGCACTTTTGGGTCTGGAAATCACTCCTTACTTGCACAATTACTTTTTAATCCCTCAAAAATACCATTTTATCTACAAAATAAAAGCAAAATTACAATTTAGTCTAAAAATTGACAATTGTGAAAAATTAGCTAAATAACTCATAAAATCAACTAAAAATTACTAACATATCAATAAAATTACTATGAAATTTAACCTAAATGACTATAAAATGCATGTATCACATCACATGGTTTAAGATCAAATAACTTCTTCACTGCTTTTTAAAGAAATGTAAGGAAAAGTTATATATGAATATAAATTTTAAATATTATTAGCAAATATTGTTACCAAATTATTTTTTTAGTGAGAACAAAAGAAAAACAAATAAACCAGATTGTTGCTTTGAAGTTCTGAATTAGACGAGCGCTACAGCTCCAGTGCTAGAATTTACAGTTTAGAAATACACGCATCATCCACATTTCAGATTTGATATTCAAATTATTTAAATGTTTCATGTTAATGCTATGAATAAAGAGATATATAACATAAAATATCTAAATAATTTCGTTCTACACCAAAAAAAATGTAGAAAAATAATTGCACTATATATATATTGAGTTCATAATAAACTAAATTTAGACAAAAAAGAATCCATTGAATTAGTACACAACTATTTTCTTTCATGATTATATCATATTAATAAAATTTTATTGTGTTATATGCTAATATAATAACATATATATCTATATAAAGCAGCATGCTGCTATGTGGTATTATAAGAAGTGAGCTTGCCATGTGAATATATTTTCTCTTAATTTTACCACGTGATATTTACTATATAGAAATTATTATATTGTATAATTGTAGTAATTATTGTCTTTCATACTAAGTATTTAATTATATATTTATTTATTTTTTAATTTCCTTTTAAATATTTTTATTATTATCATTGTTACCATAATTTTTATAACTAACTAATTAAAAATGTTATTATAAATTTCTTATTTAGTGATTCTTAAATTTTTAATTATTTCATTTAATAATAAAAATTTAAGAGTTATATATATCTTAAAATTAATAAAATAATTTAAAATTATACTATAAAATTAGTCACATGGAGATCTCTTCTTTTAATATATTTAATAAATTTTAATTTACTTTAATGTTATTTTATATTTATTATCTTATTTTAATGCATTTTTATTTAGACTTAGTTTCAATATATATATATATATATATATATATATATTGAATGCTATATATGTAATGAATTAAAAAAAATAAATCAAATTTTATTTTTATAGTTATGGCAAATAAGAAATTTATTTTAATATTCAATTTTCATTATTTTTTGATATTTTTATAGTATAATTAATATATAATTGATATTATTACTTTGGTTAATATTAATCATGTTACATTTTTTTATTATTATTTTTTCATATATCTGTTAAGTAATTTCATTAAATTCTCTCTATTTTTTTATTAACTAATTATATAATTTCTTTAAATTATGATTAAGTTATTAATTTCTTAATTATGCATATATAAGTTATAAATTATTTAATTATTATACATTAATACTATAATAAGTAACTATTATTATTATTATTATTATTATTATTATTATTATTATTATTATTACCTAAAAAGCTCAATTTAATTAGAGATAGGAAAAATTAAGAGTTAATTAGACTAATTTATTAAATCTATTACATTTACCCCAAGTGATAATTTTTAATTGAATTTATTAATGACAATTTTTATATATTTTCTAAACAGTTGTAATATACAATCATTATATAATTTAATTTTCTAAATACAATTCTTAACTAATTTGATCTTCTAAATTTAAATGATGGAAAAGTATTAATTAGTAAATATAATTATCATTTATTAGGAGGTTTCCTAATCAAGACCCATATTTACTTTTAAGGAAAATAAAAACCATTTAGTAAAATATTTTTAAATACATTTACTGTAATTAAATTTAGTATTTAATTGTTAATGATTTGTCAATCCAAGATTTTTAATTTTAAAATTTAACGAATATTATCTTGACTCTCTAATTATTGCCACAACAGAGAGTTTAATTTCTTTTAAAATATCTACTGTAAATTAGAACAAAGTATAAGGGGATATTTGAATTTTTATGAGAAATTAATAATTGAATTTTCTTTTAAATATATTAAATTATTAAAGGTAACTCTTATACATTAATTTTTAAATTTTTTTAAAAAAAGAGAAAAATCAACATTAAAATTTTTCAGTATTTTCTAAACAGCTATAATATATAATTATTAAATATAATTATCACACATTATCGTATTTCCTAATTTTTTAATTTGAAAATGTCAATGGTACTAAAATTAATATTCATGTTTAACAATACTTAAAAGTTTTCACTCTCCCTTTTATATATTTAATAAATTTTAATTTACTTTATTATTATTTTAAAATGATTTAATAATAATAATAATTATTATTATTATTATTATTATTATTATTATTATTAAAGAATAACTTATGGCGATTAAAAAAAACTTATAGCCATTATATATATATATATATATATATATATATATATATATATATAACACGTTAATTACTAATAAAGATATTTAGTCAATACTTCACGTGTGAAATAATTATAGTTTAATTCTAGCTTATATAAAAAATTATAATGAAATTCTATTAATTGCTTATAGGTTAGTACTTAGAAGGGATAAATTCCCCATTCTCTACTAATGAGTTTTAGTCAATCTTCAGACTTGTAAACTCTCAAATATAAGTAGAAGAAAAAAACACTCCATCTCTCCCCTATTTTTTTCGCCTTTTGAATGTCTCAGCGAAGCCAATAGAGAGGTAGCCAACTAAGAATTAATGAAACTTTACAAAATTTACATTTTTATTAAAAAAAAAATAAAGAGTAGCGAGCCGAGATAGGATCAAGCAATCCTATTTAGTAAAAGGAGTGAAATTCTGCGGTTTGTTTTTATTTAGTAAATAAATAATCATACACCAAAGCTAATTACAAGGCACACAACCAAAGACCAAAATCACATCCCATTTTGCTAGTTACTTCAAGAATCTATAGAAACCAGAAGCTAGCTCTTGTTGATTAACAAAGCAAATCCTTAGTTTAGTTCTACTAGTTCAAAGTTCAGACTCATCCATCAACTAATCATAAACAATGGCATCAGTTTGGAAAATGCAATGTTTGTTGATTGCTCTCTTGATCTTCATTATGGCTGATCTAGTCTCGTCTCGAAAGCTATATCTCCATGATCAGTCTTCATCCATGCATGAGAGACATCAGCTGTGGATGAAAAAATATGGAAGGGTTTACAGGGATAAGGCAGAGAAAGAAAGACGCTTCGAGATATTCAAGCACAATGTTAAGTTCATAGAGTCCTTTAATGCTGCAGGGAATAAATCCTACAAGCTCAGGATTAACAAATTTGCAGACTTATCCAATGATGAGTTCAAGGCTTCCCATAATGGATACAGGAGGTCGGAACAGACAAGATCAGTGAAAGCAACCTCATTTAAGTATGCAAATGTGACCGGTTTGCCTGCTAGCATGGACTGGAGAAAGCAAGGAGCTGTTACCCCTGTCAAGGATCAAGACGACTGTGGTATGGCACGGGAAAACTCACATTAATTATTTTCACTTACATGATTCTTTCTTTGTCATTTGACTCTGATTAAGGCTCGAATTTGAAACCTCTCTTATTGATGCGCACCATGGTTATTAATTTTGTACAGGGTGTTGCTGGGCTTTCTCAACTGTGGCAACCATTGAGGGGATCCACAAGATAACTACAGGCAAATTGATCTCTTTATCCGAGCAAGAGCTTGTAGATTGTGACACTAAAGGTAAGGATGAAGGCTGTAATGGTGGTTATATGGAAGATGGATTCAAGTTCATAATGGAAAACCACGGCATCACCAGTGAAGCTAATTATCCTTACAAAGGAACTGATGGAACTTGTAACCCCACCAAGGAGGCTTCCCATGTTGCTAAGATCACTGGCTATGAAAAGGTTCCTGCAAAAAGTGAGGCATCACTGATGAAGGCAGTAGCACACCAACCTGTGTCTGTCTCCATTGATGCTGGTGGATTGTCTTTTCAGTTCTACTCCTCTGGTGTTTTCAAAGGAAAATGTGGAAACGACCTAAACCATGTTGTGACAGCAGTAGGGTATGGTAGTACCAGTGATGGAACCAAATATTGGCTTGTCAAGAATTCATGGGGCGCAGATTGGGGTGAGCAAGGATACATAAAAATGCATAAAGATGCATTTGCTAAGGAAGGCAGATGCATTTGCTAAGGAAGGCCTGTGTGGGATTGCAATGGATTCCTCTTATCCGATTGCCAGCGCTTAACTAAAATAATATGTTATCTTAGAAAAAAAAAACATGTTTCTCATTTTATGTTGGTGAATATGTACACTCTTAAGTGTGAATCATGTATTTTTCTAGCCCAAAAATTGTAGCAAATGGAATAATTTTAGTGTTTTTCTTCCTGTTAGCTTCCATACCTATCATATTAGTTTATTTGGAAGACTATTAGGTATAGTTTATAATACACAGTGAGGAAGAAATTAATGAAAGATCTAAGGATTGGCTGTTTGGTAAGATATTAATTAATTAATATATGTCCAATGGAGTCAGAATTGTGCACAATGGGATCAAAGGAATTACATTTAATAATTTAGAATTTAATTTTTACAATGTAAAGTATAAATTTACAGTAATGATAATGATAAAATATAAATGTTTATATTTTGAAAAATATAAACTTAAAAATGAGAAATGAATTTAATATAAATTTATAATGTCTTTACAAAATTATTAGAATTAATTTCACCTTTTTCAGAAAAAACCAATAAAGAAAATAAAAAAAGCTAATAACAAAGAAAAAAAAAAGCATATGGAATAATAAAGTATTTCAATCAATTCATTTATTCATTACAATTTAGTGTAACATCTCAAGTCTCATATCGGTGGGATATGAAGAATAGAAAGGATCCATATAACCATTGTTCTCAGGCTACTACAGTAATTTAAAGTCTGAAAATTATTTGGGTCAATTGAAATAGGGTGTTATACTTAGAGCATTAAATGATTAAATGATAGTGTTCATGTATGTGTAACCTTACACTAATTAAGAAAAACAGACTCATATTTATATAAGGTAAAATAAAAAGTTTTTTATTTTTAATTTTTATTCAATTTAAGTCAAGTAAACTTTAACCAATTAAATTATTTATTTTTTATATATTGACAAAAATTTAGTTATTATATTAGTTTATATATTAATATATATTGATTTTATAATATATGGTTTAAACCAAAATAACCGATCAAATTAAAATTTTAAATTATTTTTTTTTGTTGGATAATAAGTTTAATTTATTCAAAAAATTTTAAAACTTAATTTTATTTAATATCAATAATTAAATTTATAATTAAAAAAGATAAATAAAATAAAATTTCAAATTCAATTATACCTTATCTAATAAAATCAACTTCATTTTTTACCTGAAATTTTAAATATTTTACATTTTTAAATTTCTAACATTTCATATTAATAATTGAAAGAAGATAAATTAAAATAAATTTTAAATATTTTATATTTTTAAATAAAATTATTATTTTAATCATGCCAAATAGTGAATATAAATATATAAATTTTGGTTAATAATTTTTTAGTCTTTTAAACTTTCAAAGCCATTTATTAATTAATATATGCCAATGGAGTCGGAATTTTGTATATTGGGATCAAAGAAATTACATTTAATTAGTTAGAATTTAATTTTTATAATTTAAAGTATAAATTTACAATAAATAAAATAATAAAATATAAATGTTTATATTATGAAAAACATAAATTTAAAAATGATGAATTTAATATAAGTTTATAATGTTAATTTCGCTTTTTAAGAAAATATCAATGAAGAAAATAAACAACAAATAACTTTATCATCCAGTGAGAGATTCTATGGACACAACAAATAAATCAAACACTAAAGGGCAATCATTAGTTATTCATCAGCTAATAAGGATGACAGTTAGATGAGATAGGATCGCTCTGAAGATTAATTTTATCACAAAAATTGATTATGACTATCATCCTTAATTTCTCTCCCTATAAAAAGCTTGCAAAGAAATGTTACAGATACACACCTACAGCTCAATTATTCCACAGTGATGACTTCTCAAAATAAATAATTGTTATATCTCTTTTTACTTTTGGCTATCTGGGATAATCAAGCCACCTCCCGCGATCTCCACAATTCACGATCAACCATGTCTGAGAGACATGAAGAGTGGATGGCAAAATATGGGAGAGTTTATGAAAATGGTGAGGAGAAATGAGTGTTAACAAATTTGCAGACCTAACTCATGAAGAATTTAAGAAATTTTATCTTGGGTCTACGCCTCCGCTCCATCAGATACTTTCAAATGTATCGTTCTTAAATTATGAAAGCACGACTGCTGTCAGTGATTCATTGGATTGGAGAGTAAGGAATGGTGTTACCCTTGTGAGGGAACAAGGCCCAAACTGCGGTAGGGATAAAAACATTTTATATATATATTGGAATATGATTTGCGATAACTTTGCATGCATAAAATCTCTTTACAGCTTTCTTTTAACCTTTTATTTTTGTTTTGTGTTCATAAATAGGAAGTTGTTGGAGTTTCTCAGCATTGGCAGCCGTTGAATCTAGCTACTTATTGAAGTATGGTGATCCTTATGATTTATCCGAGCAACAGCTTGTGGAATGCGATTATACTGATCACAATCGTGCATGTAACATGGGATATATGACAGAGGCTTATGACTACATAATAGCCAATGGTGGCGTAACCACAGAACAAAATTACCCTTACGTAGCAGGTCGGCAATATTGTGACAGAATAAAGGCAGCTCAACCTGTTGCTCAACTCGCTTACTACCAACTTGTTCCACCTAACTCTGAGGCAGCGCTGATTCAGGCAGTAAATATGGCGCCCGTATCTGTTGGCCTTAGTGGGGACGAGACATTTTTTCATCACTACACTGGTGGTATTATCACAGCTCAACACTGTAATCCCACATTCAACCATGCAGCATTATTAATCGGTTATGATACTGATCCTTCTGGACAAGATTATTGGTAAGAATTCTTGGGGAGAACATTGGGGAGAGGGAGGATATATGAGAATAGCAAGGGATGGCAAAGCCGGCATTTGTGGAATAACTTCGGCTGCTACCATTCCTTTCATTAGATGAACATTTCATATGATGATGTTGAGAAAGTTCTTAGTATATGTCTTGGATTGCGCTTGTTTTTCAGAACAAGATATTTACATGAATTTATAATGTTGAATCTTGTTATTGCTTTTTTTTTTACCAATATAATTAAGGTATTATTCATTTTTGAGTTTGCAGTTTTATAGCTTAACAAGCAGGTGGGTTGCATTGCCTTAGTATGCTCTGCTTCTTTTCTCTGTTTCACTGCTTTCTTTTGAGTGCCTCCTGGTAATCCCATTAATGCAAGTTTTTCAGATCATTTTGTTAACAGTATCATTTATAACCAAGAGAGTGGAAACTAACAAATTATTCATCAAGCATTCATTTATGAAACTAATAAATCTTGAAATTGAGCATTAAAGAAAACAAAGTGTCAATATCCATCCTGCGCAAATTCTAATTAATGGCAGTACCTCATGGCTACACTATTTAAATAAACAACCAAAACATAGAATCCAAATGTGTAATCTGCAATTTGATTAATGGTTAAAAGATTTTGTGTATTATATCAGATTGTCAATCATTTGGCAGATTTGGGTTTTAATATATATATATATATATATATATATATATATATATATATATATATATATATATATGACATAGTATCATCTTGTTGAGATTTATAAATATTATGATCTCTAAAAATCTTTACCAGTATTTTAACAATAAACAAAATCAGGAGGCTGTTCAGATTTTAAATATTTTCCTCACAATTCTCTCTATAAACTTCTGGAGTATACTCGCACCTCATTCAATATCAAAAGCGATGATGGCAGCTTCATTATGTCAAAAGCAATGCTTGTTTGCTCTCTTCATTTTGGCTTTCTGGATTAATCAAGTTATCCCTCGTCAACTTCAACAATCACTACTAGCCATGTCCAAGAGACATGAACAGTGGATGGCAAAACATGGAAAGGTTTATGAAGATGCTGAGGAGCATCAAAAACGCTTTCGAATATTCAAAGAAAATGTTGAGTTTATAGAGTCCTTCAATGCTGCTGGGGATAGATCCTATAATCTAAGTATTAACCAATTCGCAGACCTAACCCGTGAAGAGTTTAAAAAATTATATCTTGGGTATAAGCCTTCTCATCAAACAGGTTCAAGAAATGTGACATCCTTTAAATATGAAAGCATGATTGGTGTCCCTGATTCAGTGGACTGGAGAGCAAGAGGAGCCGTTACATCTGTGAAGTCTCAAGGCAGTTGTGGTACGGGACAAAATGATTTTATTATATATATATATTTGGCATGCATATGTTTTATTTCTGTTAATTCTTTATTTTTGGGAAAAATGCATGCAGGAGGTTGTTGGGCTTTCTCAGCAGTGGCAGCCGTTGAGTCAATGCACCTGATAAATAAACATGTACCACTGGATTTATCGGAGCAGCAGCTTTTGGATTGTGACCCTTTGTCGCATGGTTGTGGGGGTGGTTTAATGCGAGATGCATTTGAGTATATAATAGCCAATGGTGGCATAACCAGTGAAAAAAATTACCCCTTCGTCGAACATACGCAGTACCCTTGTAATAAAGCAAGTGCAGGTTATACTGAGGTTAAACTCAGCGGCTACCAAAATGTTCCCATCTATTCCGAGGAATCCCTGATGAGGGCAGTGGCCAAGCAGCCAGTATCTGTTGCTATTGAAGCATCTACAGATAACTTTAGATTCTACAGAGATGGTATTTTTAAAAAAGATTGTGGATCAGTGCTAAATCATGCTGTATTGGCAGTTGGTTATGGTACTA